>NC_142582.1:30491452-30791452 GCF_965207765.1 Zootoca vivipara
AAAGTATCCAGAAGCAGATTGGTAGCCTGCAAATTTTGTTTTGTTTTTTAAAGGGGCTAAAATTCTCCCTTTGGATGTGTAGCCTCTGAACCAGGCACCCCCAAACTCGGCCCTCCAGATGTTTTGGGACTACAATTCCCATCATCCCTGACCACTGGTCCTGTTAGATAGGGATGGTGGGAGTTGTAGTCCCAAAACTTCTGGAGGGCCAAGTTTGGGGGTGCCTGCTCTGAACAATTAGAAATCTGTATGAAGAGCTGCTCTTTAGTTCTTTGAAAGCCAAATTATACACACAACTAAAAGCAAGCCTTCTAACATACTGAAGGATTTCCAAAATAGGTGGAGAACATTTCAGCAATGGTAAAATTACAGCAACTACCACAGTTATATTCTCACTGGTGAAATGCTATTTAACAAGGAACCTGTAACCCACTTACTGGAAATACAGCTTTTAAAAATAGCAAGACGTACTCAGGGAATAAAGAGTCTTGTGTTTTTTTTTACTATGGTCCTGTTTAGGTAAAAGGGCAGCAAAGTTTCTCAAAAGAGACAGCAGATGCAACTGGGAAAGGGATAAATCAAAGGGATTCCCACCACCACCACTCCAATAGCTTGGATCCCCTTTGCGTTTCATAACTAGACTTTTGCTCGGATTGTTGTGGCATTTGGATCATTGTGGTTACAAACAAGGAACTCTGCTCTCCTCTCCTGCCATAAGAAGACTTTTCTTCAAACTGCCAATCTCAGCAAAAAAATTTAAAACAAAAGTTATTGTAACGAAAGTTACCAACCATCACAAATTCAGCAGTGCTACGAAAATCAATGGTGATTTTGGCATGGCCATACCATAGCAGAGTGCATAAAGACATGACCCAGATCCATGTCTCGTCATGGAAGGAAAACATAGGGAAAACATGAATTGTGTGCATCCATCCCTTAAGGGTGCTGTAATCTTTGCTAGTTACCCAGAATGGAATCAGGAGACCTGTAAAACTGGGCCCTAAGTCTTGCAGGTGTTCTTCAAACTCCAGCATGACCCTACTTTATTATTCTTCCAAGAATCCCTCTCACACGCCAGAATTCAAGTAAGTTCTGGCATCAAATAATTGAAGGAGTTAATAATCCATTCATTCATTTTATTTGTATTCCACAACAGCTCACAGTGGCTTACAACAGAGAAAACAACACACTTCGAAACCAAACAGTACAAAACTAATTACCTAATAACATAGCAGAACAGCAAAAATTGTAACTTTTCATGACTATACATATAAGATGATTACTTAAACAACACCCAATAACAAAAATAACAAGAGAGCTTTACAGCTTCACCTTGGTCCTAGAAAAACCCATCCCATGATGTTGCTCACAGTCCCTCTCCTGCGGCAACTTGCAAGGCTTCCGAGTGCAGCCAGTGGCTTAAAACACCCTTCCCATGGCATGTTTCCTTTCTCCTCTGAATGGTGTCCACTACAGAACTGGCCAAGTAGCAGATGAAAATTCATTACTGATGGCAAATCTGCGAGAGTATCTATTCTGGGGGCAAAAGCTGCTAAATTGCTTTCAGCAACATTTGTGGTTTACTTTTCCCTCTCACCGGTGCCCTCTAGAGGTCTGGCTGGCCAGCAAAGCCCTAGCTGGTGGTTCTGCAGAAGCTTTTCCTCTTAGGAGCACTGCCCTGTTTCAGACAGGAACCTCTTCTATCTCTGTTCATGGATGATTAAGTTGACAGACAGAAGGAGGAAAGACCGGTTTCCTCCTCGGGACTGACAAGTCAGTTAAAAGGAAATAGGGGGGGGGGGAGAGCATGGACAGGGTTTCTGCTGGGAGACAGGGAGAATTCTGCTCGGAAAAAGTTAAGCCGCAAATCCCAAGGCAATCATAACAAGGCATGCAATCGCCACCAGCCATGTGTGTACTTCTTCTGATACAAGCTTAGAACACAAGTTTTATGCATTGAGGCAGCTGTGGGGAACCTCCAGCCCTAAACAGCCCCGCCAGGCCTCCCCATTTGGCCAGGCCAGGCCCACTGGTCCTACACGCAACATCACATATGGCGCTAGGTGCAGGGCAGATAAAGAAGCAGTTGGGGTTTGCAGGCTCTGTCAACAGCGCTTTGCAAGCTCCAGAATTGGAGATGGCAAAGTGCTGGGTGTAAGACTTTGAAAGCACTATCAGCTAGCTTAACGTTAAACCAGGATGGCAGGAGTGGGCCCCACCCACCTGTCAAACTTGGCCTGCAGGGGTGGAAAAGATAAGGATCCTGCACACTGGCTCAGATCCTGTTCCCCACCCCTATACTGAGGTGATGTGATACACTGCCCCAAGTCCCCACACATGAAGAATGCTGAGTGCCCAAGTATTACAATAGCCAATGCTTCTCTCTGTTGATGAGGCCAAGCAATTCTGATCCTCCCCTTCATCTCTCTTGTTCACTGCTATCTGTATGAAGCAGTTGCCCTGCCATGTCAACCAGAATAACCTGGGGTGCCATTTTAGTACAGGAAGGGCAAAGGATGCTATCACAGAAGACAAGAGATTCTCCTCAAGGTATGAAGGCCAGCACATTATATATATATATATATATATATATATATATATATATATATATATATATATAAACATAATAGGCTGAAACAGTATAAGCCTAAAACAGGCACACAAGATTCTGAATGTAGTTTTGATACCAATAACTGACAGATACATGGGCACAAGAGACAGAGCATTTTCAGTGGTGGCCCCATGCCTATGGAATTCCCTTCCTAGGTTGGTATGTATGGCACATCAATGTTTACTTTTAAGCAGGCACTGAAGGCTTTGCTTATTATTCTGTACCGCTTCTAATGGGAGATTTATGTTGGTGATTTCCAGTCACTAGTCTTTTTGTGGGGTTTTTGTTGTTGTTGTTGTTGCCTGCTTTTACGCTTGTTTTAGGTCTGTCAATACTGTTTTTATCTGCTGCCGTGGTGATTTTCAGATGTATTAATGGGGCTTCAGCTGTTCCTTTAATTATTTTATGACTTGCAATGTCATCAATCACTGCTATTTTTCCTAAAGTGTTGAGAATGAGGGACAACCCTGAAAGGCTGCCTACAAATACAGGAAGGAAAAAGAAATAAATAAAAGCAGCACTATACTCCGGGAGCATTTGTTGTGCTTACGTTTTTAGGCTACATAATAATGCTAACACGTCCAGAGAGACAGATAGGATGGCCAGTTAGAGAGGACAGCAAAAGGGTTTAGGTATTTGCCATGTATACCTGACTGACAGCCCTATTTAATTGTTCTTGAAACAGATGATCTGCAACCTCAGGGTGTTGGGCATGCCCTAGACCTGACAGATGTGGTTCGCTGTGGAAAGGATTCTCTGAGGGAAGTTTAAAAAGCACAGGGCTTATAACAGTTGGTCCTGCTGTTTACTTGGAAGTAGCACTCACTGTAGGTAAGCAAGCATAAGGTTGCAGCCTCAGTATGTAGATCCAAATTACCGTATGTAATTTCAAAGTATGTGGGCTACAAATTCAAGTTCTCCTCAGCGGGGAACAAGAGCCATGGCATCACCCTGCCCACAGTTCACCTTAATATGCAATGCATGGCTATAATGTGCTCCCTTTGTAGGACAACCCTTAAAGTTGGTTCAAGAACGGCACAACTGGGCAGCCAGGATACTGAACAGACTGGTGAAGGAACTATTAGCTACAAAGCCCTCTGCTTCTTTTGAGGCTGGATTAAATAAAAAATAAAAAAACCGTAATTTACACAAATAAATTTATTTCAAGTCTGCCTTTTTAAAAAAAATTGCATTACTGTACAATAATTCACAAAATAGGTGCACCTCTTAACAAATGTTGATTTATAAAACATACTGTTCCTCCTATAAAAACAAATGCATGAATCAATTTTTTCATGTCGACTAATTGAAGACACTTCACAAGCCATTCCCTTAGAGGTGCTGTTGTTAACGTATACCCTGAGCAACTTGGTTTCCTGAGAGACTACCTTCCCTATAGAGTCTCAGTAGATCACAGAGATCCTCAGGAGACCTGGCTGATGGTGCTGCAACCTGCCCACTTGGTAGCAGGACAAAAGTTAGCCTTCTCCTTAGCGGCTTCTACCCTCTGAAATGCCCTCCTTTTCTGCAATTTCGATGGAATGGGTTATTGGGTGCTTTCCGCTCTTACTGAAAACTCACCCTGTTTGCTCAGACTTTCACCAACTATCAGGGGTGACCAAATGTCTTTGGCATCTACAATTCTGTTTTTGTTTGTTTTTGGACTTAATTAGTTTTAATGTATTTCAAATTTTATCCTTGTACACTGCTTGGAGGCAAGCTTTGTTAATGAGAAGCACATATAAATATTAAATAACTAACATAATACAATAAAATGGTGCTTCTGTATCTCCTGAGTTTCCCGCTGGGCTATTCGGAAAGGAGATATAGACCATGCGTTCATTAGTAGTAATTGGCACCAAAATATTATGGGAGACGACAAGAGAAGTAGAAGAGCCTGTTTTTTAAAATAAAAAAAACCAGATATAGATAGATAGAATAGATGGAAAGATAGATATACGGTAGTTTTAGTGTACCAATGGGATTGTAGGTTAGACTAAGTGGTTGCAGACAATTTTGTTTTTGTTTTGCTTTCAGTAATAACTCTTAGATTCAGAAAGTCTTTTTTTTTTTAAATTGCCATCAGGTCTGAAAGAAGATATACAAATAAAAGAACAGGGCTGTCAAAATAATTCAGTGTTCTTTCATAGTAAAAAGCTGAGTCAGCTGTCTTCAAGCCTCCAGCCGCTAACCTGTGGGCAAAGTAGCAGGAACTGTAAAAGCACAGCACTTGCCCTGAACACATGTCCACTTAACACTCTACCCTCTGCTAGCTGTTGCTCTTTTCTATGTCCTCCCTCCTCACCTCTTCTTTTTTCTTTTTCTTCTTTTAGCTCTGTCACCTCTCAGGACAGATCGGACAGATTTTTTTATATCAAAAAATTCACAGCACAGAAGGCTTAATTTGTCCCAAAGAGATCTGAACACCTCAAAACCATTCGGAACAAAAGCTTGTGAGTGACTGGGCAATACAAACAAAAGCCATGGGGGGGGGGGCAGAATTACATAAAACAGGATGGAGAGAGAAAATACTTTTTAAAGGGGGAGAAATACCCTATTTCAGTGTTTTTTTAAAAAATTAAAATACTCTCTCTTTAAATACCTTTGTGTGCTATCCAACACTGCACATGCAGAATGCAATATTGCGCAATGAACCTTTCTTTCCCCATCCTCCCCACCAAAACCTCCAGGAACCCCCCTGCTGCCGCCGCCGCCACCACCACCACCAGAAAGCCTCTCCAGGAGGACTCAGCAAAATGTTGTGAGCCAAGTAGTACAGGGTTGCATGGTGGGGAGAACCTCTTAATAATTGTAGCCAACGTAACTGTAGCTTCTCTTTCAACCTTCCTTCCCAACCAGCTCCATTTTTAGCCTTCGCTGTGTATTGACAAAGCAATTCACATAGGTTTTCAGTCAGGATCATCAGGACAATATTGGTGTGATTCCGCATTGAATTCTATCTGTGATTATGATGTAAACCTCATTGCAGATTTACACTGGAGCAGCTGAAGGCAGAAGCAGCCTATCTGTATCTAGATAGATAGATAGATAGATAGATAGATAGATAGATAGATAGATAGATATAAGTAGATAGATAGATAGACAGATAGATAGATTTACAGGGTACATATTCATCAGAATAAAGTGCATAGTGAACCTATTAAAAAGATAAAATGCACAGCAACTGGCAGAGTCCTAGCTTAGTATAGCTTTTTTATAGCTTAGTAAGGCAGAAGAGGCCAAACGTGTAAATGGGAATTCTTGAGATCAGCACTCTGTTGACCAGCAAAGGCAACACTTTCTATCACGGCTCATGTTCTTCTTTATATAATTCACAAATGTCTAACCCAGCTCCACACTCCCTTTGGTTCTAAACAAAAGAAACCCAACATTCACACACCCACAGAGCCTTCCTGCCCTTCTCTAAGACTGCAATATCCCAGTTTCCTTAGTCACCAGACTGGTCTCACAAAAGGAGCATTGGCTATTACTAGTTCCTTTTCAATCTCTCATAAATGTAGGAAAGAATGTATGTCTTGACTCTTTCAAAAAAAAAAAAGCATAGCCTTTTTGCTAGCCATTCAGCAGATTTGGTTCTACAGACAGCTCAGAACCATTTTATTACCCTAATCTTCTGTCACTGACTTGACAATTATGTCTCCGTCTGTTAGCCTAACAGGGAGACTCAGACAATCCTCCTGCTCCTGCTTTAGCCTAGTAGCATCACAAGATTTGGGAACCTCAACTGTGGAATTCCATGCAAAAAGAGTGACAAAATGTAAACATGCCCGCAAAAATACAAAAACAAAAAACAGCATGTTACTGGAGAAGTTTGGCAAGTTCTATGGTAAAATGAAAAGAGCTTTATACAAAACAAAGGTCAGATCCACATCATACATTTAAAAGCACTCTTATACACATTTACAGTCTTGATTTCCCTCAAATAATAATAGAATCATAGAACTGTAGTGTTGGAAGGGATGACAAGGGCAATCTAGTCCAATCCCCTACAATCCAGGATTATTTTTGCCTAACGTGGGTTTCGAACCCACGACCCTGAGATCAAGAGCCTCATGCTCTTACTGATCAAACTGTAAATTGTTAAGGGAGCTGAAGGTTGTTAGGAGACTTTTCACAGAGCCAGAATTTTAAGAGGGCTTTAAATGTATTCTACAGATGCACGTGATATTGGTTTGCTGATGGGGAATTCAATGTACTTTGAAAGCTTTAATAACTGGAAACTGATCCAATGAAAAAGGTATTATCTTCGTTTGTATCAAAGGTAAAAATAATGATATTCTAGTGGTATCTAGTCAGAGAGGAATGACTAGCATGACACCAGGTGTGAATCACTGCTCAGGCACTTAGAAGTGCAATGCCAGAGGCCTTCCCAGATAATGAATTTCTCTTCATGGGGAGGGGGGCGAGTTGCGAGGGGCAGATCAGAATTAGGATTTACTTGGTGGTGCTGGCTTTTAATTATGTTGTTACCCCACTTCCTTTGTATCAGCCTTCAACTTGTCAAAGGCATCTTATTGCAGTGTCAGGGTAAGTAAACGCATAGTGTTAAAATGAAAGCAAAATGTTGTCAGTGCCAGTTTAGGGAAGGCACGCTAAAATGTCACAATGAAAAATGTCTTGACAGCCTTTCTGTGGCCATGCTACAATGTTGGACAAATGTGGCGATGTCAGTGCACATTATTAAACAAGGGATAATTAACACATCTTGTGTGTATAGAAATCTTTATATAAATTTGGTGTGTTTGTGTGCGATATGCACACATGCAGACCAGTCTTTGCCAACCTGGCCATTCTGGCTGGGACTGATGGGAGCTGCAGGTCTGTGCATCCAGAGGGCATCAGGTGGACAAAGGCTGGTATAGACGAAAAGGCACAGCGCAGCTTGAATTCTGCAACTAGAGATACAACCCCGGCTGCCAGTAAAATTCTATTCTGATGCAACTTGGAGATTTTGGAAGACTGTGAGGAGAGACGTCCCATCCTCTCCTACCCAACTGCTTGCCTTGAGTGGACATGAATTTGTGGCTGCTGCAAAACCTCCCCCAGCTCTCTCCAATGTAAACTCTCACAACCCTGTTGAGCCCATGGGAAACTCGGCTTGGACTGTGTTGTTGGCCACGTAAAGGCTCCACTCCATTTAAAATGTCCCATTTGTAGACTTTTCAAACAACCAGCCTGCCAGCCTACCAAATTACAGCTTTCTAATTCTCTGTGAGAAGCATCAGTGAGGGCAAAAGTTGCATTTTTTATGTATGCATCACACACACAACGCAAACACACACACAGGCGCAAGCATTTTCTTTCCGTTGGAATTGGTCAATAGCTATTTTTCGTATCTCGTCTCATATCACAATTGCTCAAGTGGAGCCCAGTCAATAGTTTTATGAACTATTGCCCACTTCATAGGACATCAAGGAAATTACTTCCTCTTACGTGACCTTATCTAAACCAACTAAAACCAGAATTATGATCTAAGGGTATAAAAAGAGACAGGAGGTAATATGTCAGAGATATATGGAAGATGCAGAATTACTCTTCATGAAGCAGAGTGACTTCATCACTCACTGGAGACATGTGGTAGTTTCTAAATAAATAATGAGGAATCCCTGTTCGCTGCAGGAAGAGGGAGCAACAAAAAGAAGGGGTGGAAACACTTTAAGCAGAGTATGCATTTATTACAATTATAGAAGATCTACTTCCAAAGAGAATGGCACATATCTGAAATGACAAAACAATAATTGAATTTAGCCAGCAGATACTGAAAGCGCTTAAGTGTGGTAGAAATATTTATATCTCAACTTAAATAGAACCAGCCACAGCAGTGCCCAAAACTGAGAACAATTCCATACATAACGTGGCAGTGTGATGGCCGTGCATACACTGATGTTATATTTGCGTTTCACAGATCAAGCATATGTAGCTTTAAATGCCTACATATACATGTGAAGGAACTACAAACCAATGGAGGCTCTGGATATGTACAAAGGAGGTTATTGCTGTGTGCCTGTCATGCTAGCTGGTTAACAGCAAAATGAACACTCAGGTACTCAGAGCCAATAAAAAGTGTGCAGCAGCCCCAAAGATACAGTCAAATAACGTCAACTGCTCAAAAATAAACTCAAAGCAAGGGACTGAACTTTAAATAAGTAGCATCCATTAAATGCAATCAGTTTTTGAGGTGATGGGGTGGGGAGGTTTTTAAAAGGCTTCTGACAAATGGTATCCCAAACAGCAAAACCTTTTATGCTCAAAGTTCAATAAACACCTGAGATTTTAATGTCTTGGCCTTCTTCGTAGCCACTTCAGTTAGGGTCCCTGACAACAGGTCTCCCTGTCAGGCTTTTTATCAAATATGCAAGGGCCAATTCCACACGAAAAAGAGATAACAACAATTATCTACAACTGGAACATTTATTATACTGACTTTCTCCGTACTATGGGTCAACTAGGTCTAATACGCATCAAAAGCAACTTTATTTGTGTTGGTACTGGCCAGTGCTAGCCATGTTCCTTAAGGGTGAATTCTCCCACACAAAAAAGGCTACATATATAAGGTAAAATCAGGATGATCAGATATCTTAATTTCTACTGGAATGCCTGGCAAAAATGCGGGCCGGGCAAGGTGGGATTGAGGAAGGGGAGCTCATTCCAGCCATTCCAGCACCTTCCTTTTATTTCTCACTTCCAGAACCCAGACCTGGCTCTTTAAAGGCAGCTGTTGCAGGTAGCAGTTTCTACCACCAATGGGAACTCCTGCCTCTTACAGATACAACAATCACCCCAACTCTGCTCATCAGGGCAAAGATGAGTGTAGTCACTTGGCCAGGCACATGGCGGAGGCAGAGAGGGAAGAGAGACACTGGGTGGGCCAGCAGGTCGTGCCTCTTTCCACCCGTCTTGCTCCACCCTCCAGCCCAAGGAACCTTCAGAAAGGAGTTGCTGCCATGGGCATTAGGTGTATATGGGTCTTAATGAGCTGAATGAGCTGAACAGAGTGAAAGATGAGTCATGGCGTGTGGAGAGAGTGTGTATGAACTTAACAGTGTGGAGTTTATTTTTTGGCTGCTATTTTCTTAATATTGCTAATATTCTTTTATAGATTCTAAACGCTGTATTGATTTGCTAAACCATATGACTTTTGCTCCAATCCTGATGTTTTAGCTTATTTTTTATTTCTTGCTTTGTTAACAGTGTTTATGGATTGGTAATGGTTTCACTGGTGGTTGTAAATTATTCTGTATGATTTACACCAGGCAATCCCCAAACTTGGCCCTCCAGCTGTTGTTGTACTACAGTTCCCACCATCCCTGACCACTGGTCCTGTTAGCTAGGGATGATGAGAGTTGTAGTCCCAAAACATCTGGAGGGACAAGTTTGGGGGTGCCTGATTTACGCTGTGTTTGTGATGTTCCATTATGTTCCATCAGCTTATTGCCATTTATTGTTTGTAAGCCGCTTTGAGGTTCTTTTGAACGAAAAGTGGCCTAGAAATATAATAAATCAAATCAGAGGGGCATTTGGGTTGGGGGGGGGGCTTGAGGCAGTATTTTAAACCCTACCCTACCCCAATCAAGTTTTATCCCTGTACCACAATGAAGAAAGAAAACAAAGTCACCTAGCTGGCTTTTATTCAATTCGTATTTTTTTGAAATTTAGGGAACAGCTAGGAGTCTTTCAAAGTTTCATGCACCAAAAAGAAAAAATCTGCCTCCCACAGAGCATTTTTCGTTTCTTAGCAGTATCCATGACACCACCATGCCTGCATTATGGAACAAGATACATATTAACTAATGGCCTACCATTAAGTTCGCATAAAACACAGACATATAAATTACATGCTTCAATGGAATCTTGCCTCTGAAAAGCCATGACAAGCTGGGGAATACAGATGTATTTCTGGTGTAACGTGCAAATAATGTGACTTCCCTATAGAATAATGTGGGATCTTTTAAGGGTAAAATGGGTTAAGAACCGCCAACCCACATTTTGATTCTTGTAAAGAGGAGCAAGCATTACTGTTCAGTTCTCCACCAATAATAATAATAATAATAATAATAATAATAATAATAATAATAGCAACAATGCATAAACAAAATAAAGCCAGGACCATGGAAATTCACTCAGGTACTCGTAAATTTCCAACCTTAAACTCACAGCATACAAATAGATGAATCCAGCAAGTCAAGAGAGCAAAGCCAATTTAATCTGTGGCTCCCCTGAGGTAAATGTACTTCACAGTCCTGCCCCCACCCCAACCTCAGCCATAATCCCCGGTTCCTGGAGGAGAAAAAAAAGCACTGAAGTGAGGAAAATTCTACAGCAGGATATAATGATCCAAAATGACAGGGACAATAATGACAATGAATTTCATGTCTCCCAGTCATGTGCTGGGGATGCTTGACTGGGCTGACTTATACAATTAAATTGTTACAGGTACAGCAGGAGATGCAGTTATCATCTGCATGCTTTTGGGAACGGCGCCTCCAGCAACCGCGGTGCTATGGAATGCAGAGCCAGCCTTTTGTTAGGAATAAAAAAACAAGGAGTCCGGTAGGTATGCTTATCTGTGCGGCTGCCCTCTGTGACTTTGGGGGGCAAGGAGAGGATGAGAGAGAGAGAAAAGCAGTTCAAACACGGAAGGGAGACTACACGGTGTTTATGAGGGCATTCGTGATTGAGGGGCATCAAGTTCATTTTATTAAATTAAATTAATCTTCATAATTCTTCTGAGGGATGAAATGCCACAAAAAGGTACTGGAAACAACAACTGCAAAGAACAGGGGTCTCATAAACACTGTGCACCAAGCAGAATATCAGTCGTAATTCATCAGGATACTTGAAATTTCAAACTTCCTTCTTCCACATGTTATTTACACTAAACCACAGTAGTAAGAGCCCTTCAATTAAAAGTAAAGATGCCACAATCCAATGGTAAATGATTCATTTCCCATATATTCCGCCACAAACAGGAAATCAGCTCTCCACATCTAGAGCCATCCTCGCTGCAGGTTTAAGTGCAGGTTTCCCCCTGAAGAGTTCCAGTTTATAGGAATTCTATTCAAAATAATTCCGAGTCTCAGCACTGCCTTTAACTACCCATAACAGTTCCCTCGGTTTGCTGCTTCTTGCCACCCGTGGATTTGCACCGCCAAAGAGGTTGTCATATTTCTATTGTGAGGAGTGTGCTGCAAGGAACCTTTTCAATGGCAGCCTGTCACACTGTTTTCGTTTCCAAATGAGAAAAACGTTGGAAATTGAGCGTATGAAGTTTTAGAACTGCACAAGTTCTCTACTGAGCTGCGCGCCCCCAATTATATACCTTGATAGCCTCGAAATTATAAATTAGTCAAAAGTAAAATTATAAACCTGTAACTTTTCATAATTCAGCGCACGCTGGAAAGACAACCATAGGAGGCTAGAAGGGGGAAAGTACTTATTCCACTGCTGACAGCTTAATGAATGTTCTTCAGGTTTTTTCCATTGATTTTTGGTGCTTTTGTCCCCCTACATTAAAAAAAATCTTGTAGGGTTTACAATGAGCGAGAGTCTCACTTTTCAAAAGTGACATGACCACTCCCCCCCCCCGACAACAATTAAGAAACTTTCTCCTATTCTAAACAGATACATGCAACTGTTTCGTATTTGTTAGTATATCTAAACCCCTTAAGTCTCAAAAATATGCTTCTTCTAATTCCTATTTCTTTAAGAATGTGCGGGGCAGAGCTTACTAAAGGAGTTTGAACTGTTTTTATTTATTTTATATTAATTTGTAAATCATTTTGGGATGCCTCATGGGAAGTGATTCATGGAATAACAACAATAAGTTGCATTGGCTGAAATAAAATGGCGTCTCTGTGTGATCATAACGGACATCCTCTCATGCAACAGTTTTCTCTTCCTCTCCTCCCCCCGCAGTCCCCCCCCCACCAAAAGCAGAAGTCTGTTCTGCTGGCACAGAAACACCATTGAATTTACCCAATGGAACTTATTTCTTAAAAGGCACATATAACAGTTCATATGTGTGCCTTCTCAGAAGTAAGCCCCATTGGTTTCTTTAATACTTACTCCCTAGTAAGTGTGTATAGGATTGCAGCCTTAGTACAGCAAATTAGAACTGTTTAGAAAATGTTCCTAAGATTTTTAAAGATGTTATATACATATTGTCTAAAATTAATGTCTTCAAACATGCCTATGCTTCAACTAGAATCTTTAAAGGGAGTCTTGTAATAGAAGCATAATCAAATATCTAAGCAAGACTTGTCATTTAAATCAGCAAATGCTTTGTGCGAACACTTAGTATTTATTTTTTGAGAGATTTTATTTCTAATAACCAAGTTGTACATTGTTTCCCTAGCATCCCACGTTACAGCTTCAAAACATTGAAATCAAATTCTCTCTGCTTCAAAAGAGAAACCACTTAGAAATTTCTCTAGAAATCTCAGTGTTGGTTTTTCCATAGTGCCTCTTTACTAATTTTCCTTGAGCTACATAAATGAAACTGACAGATCACTGCTCAGATAGCAGCCACATTCCTCCCCCAAAATGTTGCCTTTTTGCTATTCAGCAGTATCTGAATACCAACAAATGCTAAATGAAGTCTGACATGTACCCCTAAGAAACAAACTTGTAAGTCGCAGCTTCAAAGGAAACCTTGAATAAATAGGACACATTGTGTACACCCAGGCTAACATCCAACATATGCTTAGGTTTCCTGATGCTTCTACAGACCAAGAATAGCCCCTGGTAAAGTCTGCGATTTGCTGTTGCTGGTACATCCAACATTTATAATGTAGCTTTTTTTGTTGTTCTTGTTGCCTGTATAAACAAATTTAAAATGCAATTAAAGAAGGCTGGAGCAACAACAGCCTACAAAGCGAGGATATATGGTAGAAAATGAAACACTTGGCAGGTCACTGGTTTGATAAATAATTAGGGAATTAAGAGGGGGAGAGGAAGGAACGGAGATCTGGTATCCAATTTTGCATTTAAGTTCGTTTTTTAAAGGCAGGCATAAAAGTGTTTGAGCAAATGATCTGGCCGAGGGGGGGGGGAGAGAGAATAAACCCTTTAGTGGCCTGAATCTGCCCAATGTAAAAGAAGGGGACAATAGCTGCTGCAAGGCACTTCTCTTTGCAGCCAGTAGATGCTACTAACAACACAAATTATAACTTATGTCTTATAACTTCTAAGAAGCTGGAACAGATGGAAGAGAATAGAAAGGAGGCACAAAGGTGTCTTGTCACCATATAAAGACTGGAAGGGTCCACTCTCAGGTAATCAGAAACTGAAGGCCTCTTGGCCAAATCTAGCCCCCTGCAGATTCCCTAGTTGGCCATCGAGGGGCAAGAGAGACTGTGGACACCACCTTGGATAGCTCACTTGGTTACAGCATGATGCTGATAGTGCCAAGGTTGCAAGTTTGATCCTCGTATGGGACTGCTGCATATTCCCGCATTGGACTAGATCAGGGGTCGGCAACCTCCAGCCCATGGGCCAGAAGCAGCCCACAAAGGCCGTTTATCCGGCCCATGGGCCGCCTGTGAACTGAGCCACCCACTCGGCGAGCCCCCCTGTGCGCTGTGCTAAACTTGGCGCGGGGACTCACCGAGTGATGCCGGAAACGGCACCGGCGCCGGCGCAGATGCCGGAAATAATGTCTGCGCATGCCCAGACACCGAAAATTGCTTCTGTGCAGGCACGATTTTCGGTGTCTGCGCAGCCGCAGAAGTGATTTCCGGTGCTGAGGACATGCACAGACGTCATTTTCGGCATCGCACTGCACCCGTCCGGCCCACCGACATCCGTGGGAACGATCTGGCCCATGGCCAGATAACTTTGCTGACGCCTGGACTAGATGACCCTCAGAGTCCCTTTCAACGCTACAATTCTATGACACCAGGTAATATAAGGGTGTAGGAAGCAGTCAGGGCCTTGGCCCACTCCTAACTTCACTCTCAAAGCAACCCTCCAGGGAAGCTGGTTACCAAACACTTTTTTTTACAAAGGCAAGAGCTGCTACTTCATTGGCACTTTCTAAAATTCCACATTTTATTTGAGCAAGTGCCTAGTTCTCAGTACCAAACCATAACTTGGCTGGGGCATGCTAAACGCAGCTACCAGGTTTGAAGAGTGCCAGCACAATGCCCTCCCGCTGTCCCAGCATAACCAATGGGCAAACAGAGTTTGCATGACCTTTATTTTTTATTTAAAATAATCTTCTTTGATCTTCAGCAAAACCTTCCAGGATAGCTAAAACCAAAAGTGGTGTGCATTTTTTTTAGTAAAAAGTAGTTTCTTTTATTTATTTGTTTGTTTCCACCTGGGCATAGAGCCAATAAGTTTGCTGAATCACCTAGCATGCCACATTCAACCCACGGCTGTGGCAATTTGCACGCATCACAAACAATTTGTATGTCCCGCTTCCTATGCTCACAAACCAGGCTGTGGGGGGGAAGGGATGGCTGGCCACCCACAGAGCAGTCCTGCAATTTTCTCAACTCAAGGGCCACACTGTCTTGTGGGGAAGTTTCTGGGGGCTACATGCCTGTGAGTGGGTGAGGCCAGAGGTGAAAGTTCATTAAGAAACCAATGTCTACAGCAGAAACATTGCAGCCATGCAAAAAAAGGAGGGGCACAGAACCAAACTGGTGAGGTGTAGCCTGGGGTAGAGAGTCCCCACCCCTGTTCTGAATGTTAATAGTAAACTTTGGGAAACACACTCATGGTCCAGGTTTACAGAAGTCAACGGATAGCAGAAGGTAGATCAGAAGAGAGGGATGCAATAAACAGGGAGCTGAGACAAACAGAAAGAGGAAGCAGGAATAGACCAAGGGTGTTAGAGCTAGGGTCAAAAGAAAAGGGCATCAAAGCAGGAAGGCATAGGTTCCTACCAGTTGCTCCTACCCCACTGATAAGCAGCTAATGTCTTGGTTCACACTAATCAAGATTCAGGAAGTTATTCCCTCCCGAGGCAACAGTCCAGGCCTAGGTGATCAACAAATTCCAGAGCCAAGCTCCCACACATTGTGGCAGGAGAATAACGACTATCAATATCTGGGCATTATTTCTTGCTGCTCGGGGTGAGTGGGGGGGTGGCTAGATTCATATGATCAGCAGCCATGTGCTGCACATATAGCTTGTAGGAACTTGGGCATCTACAGCACTCAACCAGTTCAGCAGACAAGGTAGACATTCAGAAAATCCAAGCATGGTTTACAAAGGCCAGAACAAGAATGGACCAAGCATACTCCTTCCTTTCGCTCCTTTGCTCCCCTGGCTTCAGCACTTTGATCCTGACTCCTCCGAAATTTGGAACTGTGGTTCAATGTTGGCTTACTAAGATATGAGGCAGTGCATGCTTTCTCTAAAAAAGGATCACATCTGGCAAGCCAGCCAGTTGCAAAACCTGGTCTTTTAGGGGAAAGAGCAACAGCTTGCTTGCCCTCATCTATCCCAAAACTGCCACCAGACATCTGTTTAGGGCTTCCATAGCCTCTATGTATCTAGCAGCTGGAAGAAGAGGAAGAACTGAGTGTCGCCTACTGACAACATTTCCGTTCAAATCCCTGAATGACTTCTTCTAGCCATTTTATGTAGATATTAAAGAGCATGGTGGATGATTTGGACTTTTGAGGTGCCACAAAGGCTAGTAGTGGCCATGAAAATGGAATAGAAGTATTTCAGCACTGTCTGGTCTATTTATCCCATCAGAGAGGACTACTGCCACCTCCTAATGATATTGATAAGATGCTGAGTGGTCCAGGAAATGCCCAGTGCAAGTCATTCATCCAGGAAACAAAATCAGGTCAAAAGTCAGATTGAGGTATTATAAAACCAAACAGAGAGCAGGATTATCTAGGCCTACTATTTAAGATTCTTTTAACCAGAGATGACAAGGGACTTTTTGTGGACAAAGCATCTCTCATTACCATTGAGCTAATGCCCCCTGCCCAATATTAGAGGTTCTCTTGCTCTTAATGAGCAATCAAATCCTGGAAAAAAAATAACTTCCCAGTTTCTCTAGTCAAGTAATATCAGACAATTTCTATGAAAACACACAGCGCTGTAATACTGGATATCTGCTCTGCTTGTAAATCACTTCAACTCACCAACCAAACTGAGCTTCCAACCATTTGATGAAAAATCTAGCCTCAAAACGGATTTTGCTTGCTCATTATTGACATGACAACAATCTTACTAGATCTCTGACTGCCCAAACAAAAACCACACAGCAGCCAATGCTGTTTTTGCGGCTTAAGAGACTCATACTTTTATAAGGATTTCAGACTCCTTGTTTATAAAATGAGATTTGGCACAGGCTATTTTAGTTAAGAGAAAATTAGTGTTCAAGTTTCGAATTCATGCTGTGAGCCCCCACCATTTCCTTAACTCTTTCATAGGGAAAGAGAAAAATTTTAAGTGCCCAAAAGGAAAGGAAAGGGGACTGCTCTTAATTCAAGTTCTTTCTGGTAAGAGAGACGCAAGGGAAAGGCTGGTACTCTTAAACAGAACAAACCAAGAAACATCACTGCTTATTTCAGATTACTGATGCTGCAATGCTTCTCACTGAAAATTGATAGTAACCATTACAGAACTACTCTACAGTTTCGGATGCAGACTAGGGATAACTCAAGTCAGATGAAGAAGCACAGATTGACCCAATTTTCATTTCCGCTCAGTCCACAATGAAGCCATTGTATGACTGTTTCACTACGCAGCCAAATCACAGCTCATCCCACATTTAATGTGCCATTGCAAAGCTTCCCAAAAACGGGTTGGCAATACAGCACCAGATTTGTGGAGAGTGGGATCTGGCTGCATAGTGAAGCATCAGGCAGCCTTCGTGCTTAAATGTGTGCGCATCTTATTCATGAACATTCGGGGAGACATCCTGCTAGTGCAAAGATGGCTTGCTGGCTACATGAGGGGCTTTTTAAAAGAAAGAAAATGCAAGGTTATACACTCTTACCCCTAACTGTGTGGTGGGGGGCGGGGAAGTTCCCATAAAAACACCCAGTGAGGAAAAAACTGATAATAAAAAGCATTTTGTGGGTCTTACAAAGACAAGAAATTCACAGTCGAGGCTGGCCTTTAGTACGTAGGAATGACAGAGAGCTATAAGAAAGTAGTTATGTGGGCACCCTGCTGTGGAAATAGTTGCATTCCAACATCACAAACTGAATTTCTTGGCTTTTAGTAATCTCTGAACACATTTGGTAGAGGCTGCTTCCCCCCATCGCTTTTATTAAAATGTATGCAGGTTCAACTCCAATTCAATGTGCATGTAACATTTCATTTCGTGCCCAAAAATGCAGATGGGATGCTCTTGAAGAGTCATCCAAGTTTAGCGAAAGAAGCTACTGAAGAGTTCTTTGCTCAAGAAACTCGCTGGCGGCTGGCTAACCGCACCTCCTTGATCCTGACTGTTGGGCTGCTATGTCTACCATAACTGCCACACATTTACTACTGGTGCCCTCATACGTGGCGTCGCTCAGGAATTCTGACAAACCTAAAAATTGGTGCAGGGGTTAAAATCACTGCAGTTTCGAAAGGTTCGGTCTGCCATATTGACTCAAAATGGTGTCCAAATGTTTCCAAACAAATGGAAACCTGTCCCTTCACCTCAGGCACCATCATACAAACTGCAGTCACAATATTGTAAAGAAGTGTCCAAATGCATAGTGAACCAACATCTTTCCAAAATATATGGCAGATGTGGAGGCTTTGTGGATGGAAACACAAAGAAGTCCACTCACAGGGGAGCAGACTTGGGAGAGCCACAAAACTCAGAAAGCACATGTTTACTCTACAAGACGGTAGAAATGCGACGCATACTGTACTCTTTTCATTAGAATCACATGGCTGGTACATATATGCATGCACTTAATTGCAGTTACTCTGTGTTTGATGCCTAGAAGCGGAAAGTATTACGAGCATCCATACCACATTTGAGTTGATGGTGGAAGATATGGAAAGTTCTGGCAGGAAATATTCGATCTGTGGTGGCCCCATCACCCAAAGATGCCAGTTATAAACATATACAGTACATCTGTCCGTGAGTTAAGAGCATGTACATATGAACATGCCATGGAATCACAGAAATGAAATACTTTAGAAGAGCCATTTGGTCCAATCCCTTGACACACTTCCTAGTGGATAATGAAGTTCCATCAACCACCCATGACTCAACCTAGAAGGTGGTATGCTGCTGGAGAGCAGCTGCATAGGAACTAGCTCCACACAAGTGAAGCAACCAAGCAAACCAATTAATGAAGATGCAACGGTCTTTTGTTTCAGGCTAATGTTTTAGTTTTTAAAAAATAAATAAATAAAAGCTGTTAGGTAGTTAAGAGAACATACCATCATAGTAGACAATGGCACCCACGAGTTTGTCCTTCCGCAACATAGGAAAGAGTTCCAGGGCTTTTGATTTGCTAAGTACGTAGCTGCTTTTCAGACACTGGCTTCCTGCTACAAGGTCATAGAGTTTAATTCCCACCCAGTAGTACGGCAGCTGCCACCACCTACGAGAGGAGACAGAGGGAGGGAGATAAATCAAGGAGCACCATTTCACATGCCTGGTTTCTACTGCATAGTCTTTCAAAAAGGATACTGCAAACCACAACTATATTTCTGAAGAGTCAAAAGAACCAGAGTGGGTTTGATGTGTGTGGGAGAAGTCCCATTCTCGTCTCGCCGCTTCCATGAAGCGAAGTGTGTAACTTCTACAGGTCAATTCTGAAGCCTATAGTATCTTAGAGGGTTGGTACAAGGACAAAACGCTACGTGAGGAGACAGCAAGACATTTTATTTCTTGGGCTGCTGCTCTGTTTGGTTTTGTGATTGTTTTATTGCATTCTATTGTCCTTATTCTGAACCACCTTGAACTTCTGTAAGGTGGAAGGTTTAAAAAAAATCAAGACTGTGGATTACAAACCAGAATATATCTACTCCAATTCTCACATGAATCACACACTTATTAGGTGGCCTTAGGCAACTCACTTTTCTTTCAGCCTCACATCATGACCCCAAACCTGGTCCCCTTGCACTAGCCAAAGTAAGACATGAAGAAGGACACCAGCTGCCAAATTCAGGAACAGAGTTTCAGCATCTCCTCTCATGTTCCTCTCAGACTTAATGGCCCTTCCAGTTACATCTCCAGCCCCTCTGTCCTGCAAAATTGGACAAAGGTCCTTTCAAAAAGCTTCCCTCTGGAATTTGTATTCTCCAAAGGCAAAACATCCACAACTGCAACAGTGAAAATTTTACCTCCACAATGAAGGGTGCAAGCCTGTTACAAACTGAAGAACATACAGTGGAACCTCGGTTTATGAATTTTCGGTTTACGAACGCCACAGACCCATCTGGAACGGATTAATTCACTTTCCATTACTTTCAATGGGAAAGTTCGCTTCAGTTTATGAACGCTTCAGTTTATGAACAGACTTCCGGAACCAATTACACCCATGCTTCGGGTTAAGTACGCTTCAGTTTGAGTACTCCGTGGACCCGTCTGGAACGGATTAATTCACTTTCCATTACTTTCAATGGGAAAGTTCGCTTCAGTTTATGAACGCTTCAGTTTATGAACAGACTTCCGGAACCAATTGTGTTCATAAACCGAGGTACCACTGTACTGTAATTAAGGGGGAAACATGTTAAAATTCATTCCCAGTGACCCAGATTGAACACCCACCCTAAATGAAGCAAATTCAGAACAAACATCAAGTGACTTACTTGTAAACAGGAAGCATTATAGGCAGAGGAGAAGATAAATGAGGTGCGATCTCAAGCAGGTTGGCACGTTCATGCAGGGCTTCTTTCACCATTCTGTACTAAAAAAGTAACGACACAAAATCCATTCTTGATTATGTTGCCAGAGAGCATTCTCCCACAGCAATTCTGCCTATCCTCTCACAAGCACCTTAGCTCAAAAGACTACATTTTCTCTAGGAACGTAAACTTGTAAGGCACGGGTGTCAAACACAAGGCCCGGGGGCCAAATCCGGCCCGCCAGACCTCGTCATGTGGCCCGCCAAGCGCCCCAGCCAGCGGGACCCAGCAGCGGGACCTTGCTGCTGACAAACAGCTGGGGCCAGGGGGGGGGTAGAAAGGCGGCCAGAGCAGCGCTGCGTGGAGCGCCCCAAGCCACAGCAGGAGGAGGAGGCAGCTTGCCGGGTCAGTGCCCGGCAGCGCCGCACGGAGAGTCCCGAGCCTCTGCGACGCAGCAGTGCTCTGTAGCACCTTGAATCCTCTTCCTCCTGCCACAGCTCGGCGCCTGGAAACGGCTGCTGCTGCTGAAGCACAGACAAAGCACCCAGCAGCGCCGTGTGGAGGAGGAGGAGGATTCAAAGTGCTACAGAGCACTGCTGTGTCCCAGAGGCTCGGGACTCTCCGCACGGCGCTACCGGGCACCAACCCAGCAAGCTGCCGCCGCCGCCGCCTCCTCTTGCCTCACCTCCTCCTCCTCCTGCTGCGGCTCAGCCTCATGAACGTGAGCTCATCAGCGGCTCAGCCTCACGAACATGCAACTCTGAGGCTTTACGTAGTTCTCCTAAAACGGACACCCGCTGCCTCATGCTGCACGGGAAATGCTTTTTGCCCCTGGGTCCTTTCGCGCTCTTTTCTGGTGCTGAATCAAGGCGGCGACCCCCCCCTTCCCTTTCTTTCTTCCTCTCTCTCGTTCTTATTCTTTCTTTCCCTCTCCTTCCTTCTTTATCTCTGTCTTCTCTCCCTCTTTCTTTTTCTTTCCTTCTTTATTCCTTTCCTACTCTTCTTTCTCTCACCTTTCCTTCCTCTCTCCCTCCTGCTCCCTCTTTTCTTTCTTTCTTTCTTATTTCCTTCCTTTCTTCCTTCCGTCCTTCCCATCTTTCTTCCTCTCCCTCATTCTTATTCTTTCTTCCCCTCTACTTCCTTCCTTCTTTCTCCCTTTCCGTCTTCTCTCCCTCTTTCTTTTTCTTTTCTTCTTTATTCCCTTCCTTATTTCCTACTCTTCTTTCTCTCCCCTCTTTCCTTCCTTCCTCTCTCCCTCCCACTCCCTCTTTTCTTCCTTCCTTCCTTCCTCCCTTCCCTCCCCTCCCTCTCCCTCTCCTCAGAAACATAGGATGCTGCTTTATACTTCTGGCCCTTAAACCCTGGAACCAGGAGAGCAGCTCCAGTGAGTCAACCTCAGCCAGTCCCTTTGGTGAAGGGTGGTGGCTCACTGGCAGAACATCTGTCCTGCATGCAGAAGGACCCCAGCATCTCCAGGTACTAGTAGCTCTGCAAAGGTCCTGCATGAAACCCTAGCGAGCCTCCACCACCCAGTGCAGTTACCAAAAATCATTTTTCAATAAATTGTACAATAATTGTACATTTGAATATCTACTTGCCATTATTCTGACTATGTTTCTGCTTTCAGAGCTAGTTATTACTTACATTATTACAAAAAACAGTAATAATTGAATGCAGTGACAATAATTTATGATAATAAAGAGTGGACACATAGTCCTACAGATACAACCGGCCCTTTGAGGGTGACCAAACTGCTGATGCGGCCCCCGATGAATTTGAGTTTGACACCCCTGTTGTAAGGATCTAGCAAACTGGAAGAAAGGATCCAGGATGGGCTACAACAATATAATCAAACGTTTAAACTAATTCCCCGTTGTTTGTGTCCTGAAAGGGCTTACTGCCTTAACACAATGAAGGAGTTTGCAGATGCGTTCAGAGAGATTTTACCGAAGCAGGTGAGCATATTAGCAGCAATGATTCAGCAATAATTACCTTTGAAAGAAGAATGGCAGATGAAACTGATGGATTATGCAGAGATGGTGAAATTGATAGCAAAGACCAGAAACCAGGAAGATCAAGTATTTGAAAAATATTGGAATACATTTTTTATTATCTAAAAGACCACTGTAAACACTTAAAATTACTGGCAAGAATGTGAAGAGCTTGTAATGTGAAATGTTTATTATATGCTTTTGAATTTATTTTTGAATAATTAGGAGTTGGTAATACAAAAATATGCAGTTAATTCTTATTAATGTAGATACCCATGGAGGGAGGGAGGGAGGGAGGAAGGGAGGACTGGTGATCTAAGTTAAATAGTAAAAATGTGACATGGAATATTGGTGTAAAAACAATTCAGCAAACCAATGTTATACTGTTGGGAGAGCCCTTCTTTGCACCTGTCAAAATTTAGAGCACCTGAGACAATATTAGGAAAATCTTTCTCCGGGGTGTAAAAAGGAAGTTATGTTACCCAAGTGTTCCCAGCTACCCCAACAAGGAAACCTACCAGCAATTATCATACCCTGCATGATAGTATAGAGGACCTAAAAACATTATTGGCACTGAAAATGAGATGCCAAAAGGAAGTGTCTTTTAGTTTCCTGTGCTCAAAAGCATATAGCTCAAACAAATCAATGACGCGGTGCTTAAAATTAAAATCTGCCAATCCCCATTTTGACAGGGAAGCATAGTGCACGCTTGTCCCAAGCTTGAGGCCTGTCTGTGCCCATGCTACACCACTGACCTTAACCCTAGCATGTGTATCAAAAGATAGCAGCCACCTGATTCTTCAGGAAAGGAGCAATCTGACCTCTCCTTGCAGATGCTCAGGTTCTATAAATAAAGTTGGCAAACAGCAACAACTTCGCAGATATGGAGCATGTGCACTCAGATGGTAGGTGCATGTCAACTCGGCCGGGTAGGGAGTCTGAGAATAACTGGGCTTCCTGACGGATGCCCTCAAGGGGCAAACTGGCACATGTGGGTTCATTTCTGCACAGGAAAAACATTTTTTACTACCCATGGATGACAACTTGGTAGGGACCACCAGCGCCAAAAGAGTTGTTTCAGACTGCTGGCTGGTGATCCCTGACATGAATGATAGAGGCACATTGATGAGCAGCACAAAATGTGAAGTCCTATGGCTTCCTGTTTTTGGACAGGACACCCACCAAGGAACTGAGGGTTCTCAGCTAACTCCTCTGTCACCTTCTGCTTGAGGTAAAGGTAAAGGGGCCCCTGACCCTCAGGTCCAGTCGTGTCCAACTCTGGGGTTGCGGCGCTCATAGAATCATAGAGTTGGAAGAGACCACAAGGGCCATCCAGTCCAACCCCCTGCCAAGCAGGAAACACCATCAAAGCATTATTGACATATGGCTGTCAAGCCTCATCTCGCTCTATAGGCCGAGGGAGCCGGTGTTTGTCCGCAGACAGCTTCCGGGTCATGTGGCCAGCATGACAAAGCTGCTTCTGGCGAACCAGAGCAGCGCACGGAAACGCCGTTTTCCTTCCCGCCGGAGCGGTCCCTATTTATCTACTTGCACTTTGATGTGCTTTCGAACTGCTAGGTGGGCAGGAGCTGGGACCAAGCAACGGGAGCTCACCCCGTTGCAGGGATTCGAACCGCCAACCATATGATCAGCAAGCCCTAGACTCTGTGGTTTAACCCACAGCGCCACCTGGGTCCCATATTCTCTGCTTGAGCTACACAACACCTATTCTGTTGTGAAGATACCCCTTTAGACACATACCCCAATGGCAAGTACGAATCGTGGAATTATAACATATACTGATCCCTCAATTACCGCTGTCAGCCATATGGATGGGTATAGGAACTATGCAGGATAGAGCCCATTGCACAGATAGGCCAAAGAGAATTAGATGTGCTGCACATCAACTGATTCCCCTGAAACAAATAAATGCACCGTGTCTATAGTTCCAATCATGAAGGCCTAGCAACTTTTCTCTGCCCCTTTACAATCCTACTAAAGTAATCATTATTTAAAATCGGCAAAGTAAGCACCATGCCTTGATCTGCATAGTTTGTGAGAACCTAAATGTACATTCCTACTAGGACTGTAGCACTTCAAAATGCAGAAGATGAATTATTTCTTAGATTACACAAACCTGTCAAAATATTTCTTGCATGCAGAAAGCTACTCTGATGAGAAGAAGGATTCTAAATGTACCATCAGTTCCAGGAATACTAGACACACATTTCAAAAGCACTGTGAACTATGGTCTGGGCTGGGGGACCTGAATTTTACTGTAGATAATTCTAAATATTTGTTACTTGAGTTTAAGATGATGGTGATTTTCTCACCTCCACCCCGCCCCCAATGTAGTTCTTCCCCAGCTCCTCAATTCCAGCTGTGTGTTCTCTGCTTATAAAGACAGGTTTGCTACAGTTACAAAAGCCCCAAAGAAAATATGCTCTATTCATGTTGAGATTTTACACCAATATATTGCTTTTCATTGTAGAAATCTCAGCATGTAAATGTCTCCATTTGTCTTCAGATTCTGACTGGAGGTAACTGCAAACTCTACAAAGACCACCAAAAATGCATTTTAAAAAAATCTATACTTTGGTTTCCCCTTGTTTTAAGGGAAATAGTCCCATTTAGATTTGTCATAAATTAGATAATAAGTGCTGCCATTTTTTCCTGAATCCACCCTGCATATAGAAAGCTTTGCCTATTGTCTGTGGCAAGCAACAGAATAATGTATTCAAAACCTGAGGTATATTAAAAACCATAAATGTGAGAACAAATTTAATTAGAAGAGGAGGAGGAAAATCAGCTAGACAGGTCTTTGCTTTACAGCTACCACCATAAAACAATTACCTGGTCAAAATCCAACTTCATGATGGCCGTCTGAAGATATCTCACTCCGCCATGGATCAGTTTAGTGCTTCTGCTGCTGGTCCCCGATGAGAAATCATCTCTTTCTACAAGGGCTGTTGTTAGGCCTGCGTAACCAGAAAACCAAATTAACTTCTTAAATTACACAATTTGTATGTAATTCATTAAAGACCCTTCTCTAGGGTAGAGACAACCACAAGAAAAATTACACTGAACATGGATGAATTTGTATTCAACGCGCACAGTGCCAGCTCTTTGGCAATGAAGAGTAGCTGCTTCTTCAGGGAAATCTTTGGGAAAATAAGTGATACAGGAAAATAAGTACTGTATTAGTACTTATGAAGGTAAGTACTATATTAGTTGGGGGAAAGTGTGTGAAGAGCACCGAGGATTCTGCAAACAAACCAAAACCTAATTTCTTCTCTCTCATTTTCCTAATACACAAGAATACTGAAACACCTTAGCACTATGCTAAGGCTACAATCCTATAGGCCAGAGGTTTTCAACCTTTTTGAGTCCACAGCTCCCTTGACCAAGTACATTCTTTCTGCGGCTCCCCGTGGGGAAACACGCTCCAAGCCTCAGAAGCCCAATTATATCACCCCTTGCCTTCAGAGCCAGCAGCCCCTCGCCACTTTTCGGACACCCTCCCTTGTAGAGTGCTCCCTCAGCCTCCTCTCCTCTCCTCTTCTCTCCCCCGGCCAGCCCCAGAGGCACCATTCGTCTCGGGAGCTTGAAGCCAGGGCTGCTGCAACAAACAGCCGCGCAAGCCTTTCTGAAGGCATTGGTGCAAGAGGGCATCAGAGGGAGGGAGGGAAGGAAAGAGGGACAGAGGCCGGTGTTGCCCGTGGCACCCTTGACCATCATTCAAGATGCCCCAGGGTGCCGTGGCACACTGGTTGAAAACCACTGCTGTAGGCATTTCCCTAGAAGTAAGTCCCACTGAACTCAGTAGGGCTTACTTCTGAGCAGGTGCTTACAGGACTGCACTCTAAATAAGATTAAAGTTGTGCACAGCAGTCCAGCCAGGACCCCAGTTTATCATTATGTTCGCATACTTAAAACCGCTAACTATGAGGGCAGCTAGATTTAATTAGCTTAAATAACCAAGCAAATTCAGCTTTAGTTGAGGGGAAATTATAAGATATCAAAATTAAGGACAGAGTTATTTGTTTGTTTTTAGGCTGCTTGGATTATCTGCTTTACTGCAAGAAGGAATGGAAATGACAGATTTTAATGGTGGCCTTTCCTTTAGCAATGAGTGATTATTAAATTAATACAATGAAGTTAACAAACATCTATTTTACTCTTCCTTCAATATATCAAAAAGGCACCTGTTTTAAAGTTTCAGTAACATGAAATATGTTATTTACATCTTTATAATTTAAAAGCCAATGGATTAATCAATAAAAATCCTGCTATCACTCGACAGTTATTATCACGGAGATTAGTTATCCTGCAATACACCTCATCTACCTTTTTGTATACACAATAAAAGTACAGTAGCAAAAGTGAGCGAAAAGAAAAAGATGAAGGCAAAACCAGGGTTCCTCTCTTCTCTTTCTGCCATACACACATGGAGGAGGAATGGATTCCACTTGAAGGAGAAGAGGGATATCCTGAATATTTAAGGTTAAAGGTGGGCTGACTTCAGACCTACGCAGTCTACTTTTCTACCGTAGTAGTGGAGAAATATATGCTTAATCTGCAGAACAAGGGTATTCAGCTAACTTGTTCTGTCAGCGCAAGGATTTCCACTTGCACAGAACTTTCCTCCCTCTGCATGCCCCTAAATCTATTCTGAGGGCTCCCCTAACTTTCCAGAGCAGATTTGGGTATGATACAGGGGACACCCAGGGAGAAAGGGGAGGGAGATCTGTTGTGCCATCAGAAATTGTCAAGCCGATGAAACAAGGGGTTAGTTTAATCTCCAGTGTGTTAGTAAAACTGAATTACTGTGTCAAGAAATGATGCATGTCTAAAAAGTGCTTCGCCAACATAAAAAGTTTTGAAAGCTTTGCAATAGACATACTTTATGCCATAGAATCCCAACTACACATTCTTGCCCAAGTGCCCTGCAAGTCTACGGTCCAATTATATTATTTCCAAGAACCTGAGCAAACCAGCAGCTACATTGTACACTACAAATTGGCCAATAATTGAAGGCTTGCTGGGGGCTCCTTGCACTAGTCCATACAGTGCATAAATAAAAAAGGCTAATCGCCTCGTTCCTACTTCCAGAGGAAAACCCGACAGGGGACAATCAAGAAAACCAGTTATAAGCGGAAGTGACCATTAGAAGTAGCTGAGATTTATGAATGAAACTCAAAGGCCAATTTCACGAAATAGTTGCCGATGGTTTTATTGTTTATTGTATGCCACTGTGGGGGTCTTAAAGGGAATTTCACGAAATAGTTGCCGATGGTTTTATTGTTTATTGTATGCCACTGTGGGGGTCTTAAAGGGTGGGATATAACTATTGAAAATAAAATAATCATGGGACATCTTTTCCCTAAAAGCAGTCATGGGGAGACGTGAGCCAGCGTGGTGTAGTGGTTAAGAGCGGTGGACTCGTAATCTGGTGAACGGGGTTCGCTTCCCCGCTGCTCCACATGCAGCTGCTGGGTGACCTTGGGCTAGTCACACTTCTCTGAAGTCTCTCAGCCTCACTCACCTCACAGAGTGTTTGTTGTGGGGAAGGAAGGGAAAGGAGAATGTTAGCTGCTTTGAGACTCCTTAGGGTAGTGATAAAGCGGGACATCATATCCAAACTCTTCTGATTCTTCTTATTAGAATCAGGACCACTGTACTGGGAGATGTGGAAATTGAAACTTTAGAAGGTGGCATTTCCCCACTTAAATTCCCCCCTCCTAAAGCTCCAATTAGTCATGGAAGTGGCTGGGGGGGAGAAGAGAGACAACATACTTGTGTTTTTTCTGCTTTGGGGTTTTGGGGTACAATAAGAAAAATGTTGCAGAGGGAAAGAGTTAACACTACCCCCAGTGCCAAATGATGTATCTCTTGATTCCTTCAGGTCTGATTCCTTCAGTCAGGCCCTTCAACTGATTTAAGCGAAAGGGGGGGGGTGTCATGAGATCCAATCATTTAGTTTGGTGCTACAAAAATTCCACAGGCTAAAGAAAAAATGTTAAGGGGTTTATTGCAACATTGAAACTGATATGGTGCTCCTTAAGCTTCTAGCATGGATTAGATAAAAGTGAAAATGTATACATTACAGACAACAGGTTACTGGATGAAATGAACTGCACCCCAAGATCCAAAAGGGCAATTTGCTAACAGGTAACTTTGGTGCCAATATCAGTTTAACTTTGAGGTATATTTTCAAAACCCAATAAGGTTGTCTTAAATAAACACTGAGGAAGAAGTTGCACATAACTACCATTCACACCAACTGTTAACTCCCTGAGAGAGAGAAAAGCTGAACATTAGTACTGTAATTGCAGTGTGAAATACATGAATTATCTGGAGATGACGATCAGCCACAGGCAGACAAACACAGACCATTACTTGCCTGTTTCATAAAATGTAGTAATTCACAAAATAAATCCAATTAAGATAAGCACCTAGAGGACTGGAAACTGCAGTCTCTAGGGTGAGGTAAATCATAGTGATATGGGAATCTTTTTTTTATATACAGCAATCCTTTTAAAACTAAAAGAAAGTAGTAAGTTCTACTAATGTTGCAACTTTTTAACAGTCAGTGCTCTCTCCCCTGTGGCAGTTTCTCAAAAGTGCGCAAGAAAGAAAACAGGAAGGAAGAATGAATGAAAACAAGTACAACAAGATTCTTGCAGAGATTGCTGAAGAGAACAGCATGACTGTGCATATCCAAAGAGGAAATGCAGATGATCCAACACTGTGAGCTCTCCTTTCACCAGCATCACCTTAAGGATTTTGCAGAGCTTTATTGCAAAAGTAGAGTATAACAACTACATCAGCCCCTCTTGGTCTCCCTAAACTTTCATGTCCCCCCCCCCAAAAAAATCTAATTAATCCTAGCAACTTTAGAAGATCAGAGCAATATATTTTTGTCAAGTGTGACTGAAGATTAATGGATACAATCAGGAATAATTTGGCAGAAACGTATCAAAACACAGGGAAAGCAGAATTTGTTAAGTGAAGCATCAAACTTAATATGAGTGCAAATCCCATGAATGAAGAGCAACAATACACAATTCATTAACCAAATGCCTATGATTATTTCACACTTCAGAAAACTACCAATACAATCAAAATATATAGGAAGAAAAGGATAAATACAGATTAGTTTGGTGTTGTTTTCACATCTAGTTCTACCAACGTGGCCAAAAAGAAACACCCCAAATCTTAAAATACATTGGGAAGCTTGATTTAAAATAAAATAAAATAAAATGTTTCAAGTGGTGGTTTGGGGGGGGGGGAATTTGCCTCCATTTATGGCGCTGTGGGTTAAACCACAGAGCCTAGGGCTTGCTGATCAGAAGGTCGGCAGTTCAAATCCCCGCGACGGGGTGAGCTCCCGTTGCTCAGTCCCAGCTCCTGCCAACCTAGCAGTTCGAAAGCACCTCAAAGTGCAAGTAGATAAATAGGTACCACTACAGCAGGAAGCTAAACGGCGTTTCCGTGTGCTGCTCTGGTTCGCCAGAAGCGGCTTTGTCATGCTGGCCACATGACCTGGAAGCTGTACGCCGGCTCCCTCGGCCAATAACGCGAGATGAGCGCCGCAACTCCAGAGTCGGTCACGACTGGACCTAATGGTCAGGGGTCTCTTTACCTTTATGGTTAATCTACTATACTATCAATAGGCTTAAATACCACACTTCCAGACTACCTATTGTGTTGGAATGTGGGCAGGTTGGCAGCAAAAGCCAGCATTAAGGACTTGTGGCTGAACCACCAACTCTTGTCAAAGGCAATTAATGGTTCCTGTCAATAGACTAGTAGCAGGTGGCAACCAGAATTTTGTTTAATTCTCTTCTCTGGGGAAAAAATGTTACTGGGTTTATCTTTGCAACAGAAAATGAACCCATCAGCCCATTAGCGCAGCCGATGATCAGAGATAACTGGTGCTGTAACACAACAACATCTGGAGAACAAGTTCCCCACACCTGCTTCATAACCGAACTAACTCCCCAATCTTATTATTTTCTGACCCTTTAACAATGGACACTTTGCTACATCCTCCACGCCTATGACATGCTGTTGTGGGGGTACCAAGAAGTCACGGGCCCATTTTAAGTCCAGTCACGGCGATGGTTGTGACAGATCTATTCCTTTCAAAAGGTCCTGGGTTAATTACAGACCATCCCATCCCAGGATTTACATCATGCCGGAAAGACAAGGGGGGTTCTGGAAAGAACAGCGGTCTGCTAGTATCGTGTATTTCACAAAGAATAAATGAAGTTGGGAAAAGAAGGTGGCAGTTGGCAATTGCCAGTTGGGAGGTTATTCTGTTAGTTCTATCTTGAATGTAAAGGCGGGACGTGTGGGGATTTACACTGTTGAATTTAACTTAATGCTGCCAGCGTTTTCAGCCGTCCTCAGTTATTTCCCAGATGTTCAATAAACGTTTTCCAATCTTCTCTAAACGTTCTCGGAACGTACGCTCTTATTCTATATATTAAAGTCTGCAAGCTGCACATATTCTGTCAACTTAAGTTGCCATTCTTCTTTGATTGGGACGTTTTCCATTTTCGTAAGGCATATATTTTTATCACAACTAGCTAACACGGCCTACTTGTGGCTGTGTGCAGGGAAGAATCCAGGTTACAAAACTCCACCTTGACTAAGCTTACTCTTCATGCGGATTATTATTTCCGTAGATTCCTGCCTCCAAGTTTCCCACACCCTCTGACAACACCCTGACATTTGCTGGATGGCTGTAAGTACATTCAAAACCCTTGTTCAGATCTTGGGAATAAATGGATGCCCACGCGTGGCACAGCTGACCTCGGTGTGCAGGACTCACCTCTCGTAACAGCGTCTAAAGCACAACCACTTCCTGTAGCACCTCCGCCTATGATAAGAATGTCAAATTCGCAAGTTTCTTGCAGGGCCTGGAGCTGACTTTCTCTGCAGGGTAGGGTGCTGTGCATATGCAAGGGCCGACATTCTGAAGCTTCGACAGATGCTAGAGCACCCTGCAAAGGTAAGAAAGCAAAGCGGTCACGATTGGAGCAAGCCCTGGAATGGCATAACGCTGGGATTTTAAAGTGAAGCCACTGGTTCAAATCCCTTGTGTACCACAAACTCACCAGGTAGTTTCTTGCAACCTTATAACTTTGGAGCCACGGCCCTCTGCCAACAATACAGGTATAACATCACTAGGCTTGTCGTAATGACAGTTAAATTCATGTGTGCATTTGTTTCATACGCTTAAACAGTGCTATATAATGCCATGTGTTATTAATATTAATCTGAACTAACAGGGGGAATTAAGACTGTCAATCAGATTACTATAAATTTACGAAGGTTGTCCAGCATACTAACAGCAACTCATACTTCACTTTTTAGATGCTGCTGTAAAATACACATGTGATACTGTCAATTGGATTAGCGCATGCACACTTTAATGGCCAGGCTTCCATAACCAGTTGTGATATTTTTTTAAGTCCTCATGAAATTTTCTCTTCACATACACATTATTGCAAAGCAATTTTCTCTGATATAATTTGTTTTTGTACGATTCACAAATATATGCATTTTAATGCATATTTTACCCTAGTATACACATTACTTGGCTTGAGATCTGTATTGCAAAATTCAGAGAAGTGTGAATTTTGAAAAATGGCTGTTTCAGTTCTCATACTATTTCGTAAAGCGAGAACTAGATAGGGTCACCCTTAAATGTGAACTGAATTTCTCCCCCATCCCTATTATAAAATTTATTTTAATTCCTTTAAACCAGGCATCCCCAAACTCAGCCCTCCAGATGTTTTGGGACTACAACTCCCATCATCCCTAGCTAACAGGACCAGTGGCCAGGGATGATGGGAATTGTAGTCTCAAAACATCTGGAGGGCCGAGTTTGGAGGTGCCTGCTTTAAACTTTCCAAGCTCTTGTTTTCGGAGCGGGAGAGCAAACCATAACTGTCTCTTTCACAAAAAAGCAAGTGTGATCCTCAAGAATCTGTTGGTCATACAGTATTCTACATTTTCACCACCTCCCCTATTCTATTTATCTTGTAGTGGTGAATATGGGCCAATTTGAATTCCATTTTGCCATGCTTCCCCACAGCAGTAGAAGTAAATGGGAAGGCATAAATACTATTAAAATGTGCTCTACAATATATTTTCATAAAGATGACTTCATGTTTGGAAGCTGCAGCATTACTGGCTATACGCCAAGCCAAAGACATGAGCAACTCCCAAAAAGTCACGGCTGCATTTTCAACTGTGTAGACTGAATATGATACTTTGGTACTTACTATTTGTACAGAATATGATATTAAAAGGCAGACATGGGGGACAGGTGGCAAACCACATGCACATTTCAGCTGCTTTGAATCAATCCATTGACCAAGCTTCAACTCACATCAGTGATATTCATGACATTTTTGACATTTTGCAATGTTATATTATTCACTTATGCAAACTCCTATTCTCTGCTTCTAGCCATAAAAGAGAACAAATGAAAGAAATCTGATGGGGGATGCAATATTTACCTGGAAGTAAGTCTCATCAAATGCAATGTGACTCACTTCTCAGTAAGTGTGTGTGTGTGTGTGTGCGCGCGCACACACACGGACGGACGGACGGACGGACACACCACCCTTCATCCAAGGATCACAGGGTTGTTTACAATATAAAAACACAAAATACATAACATACTAACAAACAAAAACAATACCCTGCCTCCACACACACAGTTTAAAAGGCCATAGATTGTTCAATTAGCCAAAGGCATAGTAGAAGAGGAATGTTTCTGCATGGCACCTAAATCTATATAACAAATCATAGAATCATAGAATTGTAGAGTTGGAAGGGTCATCAACTCCAACCCTCTTCAATGCAGGAAACCTTTTGCCCAATGCATGGGACTCAAACCCACCACCCTGAGATTAAGAGTCTCATGTTATCTGAGCAAGGAAGACACTCCTACATATTCTTCTGGAACTGCAGCACCTGGGAATAGTAATGGGAGCCCACCCTACATTTACAGGTGATGTATCACAGTATCATTTTTCTTTACATGCACCACAAATGAGCCCTGAAGAATATTTCCAAGACTAGGGGCTGGTTTAGTAACTATTAAATCCTCAATGCTGAGTGTCAGCCTGAGATTGGGGGGCGGGGCGTGGTATGGAGAAAATAATGGAATGGACATGGAAACTGCAGTCAGAATCAAGATTGTAGAGTTGGAACAGACTCTATTGATCATCTAGTCCAAACCCCCTGCAATGCAGGAAAATGCAGGTGTCCCATATGGGGATCGAACCTGCAACCTTTAGCAGCATGCTCTAACCAACTGAGCTAAGCTGTGTAATGCTGAAGTCTTGCAGCAGTCTTGCAGGGCTCAGGGTTTTTTTGCTCACCATGCTGTTTACCCATCAATGCAGTAGCTCTGCCCAGGCATTATGCCTTTCATGGAGCTGCACCCCTGGGAATGGTTAGTGCGTAACCCTGGCCAGGCTCTTAGCTCTAAAAAAAAAGGTGTTCATCCAGGCTTCTTCTGGACCCAACAACTAACATGAGTTAAATGTGGAGGTGGGGGACAACCACACCAGAAAATCTTCCTATGTTTCCATCTTATGAAATATCAACCAGTTGGGAGCATTATGCCCCAACAGCATCCAGGCATATGGTATGAAACAGTACCATTGGCCACCATTACCTTCAAAATAGGATGGTAGTCATATAACCTAATCCCAAAATCTTGACAGGATAAACAATTTCCTGTTAACTATCTACTCACAACGGCTGCCTGTGTCTACGTGCGACATCATCACAAAATCCCTCCTCTCTGCTAGCAGTATTTTGCTTCTCCTGTTACTTAAACCAGGCTAAAAATATATGGGAGAGAATGACAGTAACAAGGCCATTTTACCAGTGGCAGCACGGTAAATGAGGCAGAGCAAGTCCAGATTGCCCCCTATCTTAAAAGGGGTGGTAATTGTCTCCTTCGCCGTTGCACCAATGCTTACCACTTCCTGTGCCCTGAGCCAAAAATTAAGTTATGCAACTTAACTGAATCTTTAGGATGCATGAAGTTATATAAATATAATAAGCTAGCCAAGCAGATTCATACCAAATCTTCTAATCAATCTGTGGAAGTTCACTCCTTGACTTCTGGAGTTCATTATTATTATTATTATTTTAAAGTGTTGATAAAAGCTTTTAAAAGCTTCATTTTCAAGTGAATACAGTGGCAACCAAACAATACCAAGCCTGAAAGAGATGGGTGACTGGCACACTTGCAGAAAGCCGTCTTGTTACAAAGGAAATGAGATGCGTCTAGGGGGATGTACGGTACAGTCTGTGTGCATGCTAATTGAATTATGTCTTCTCTCGGTGCTGGGGAGTGTTGAAAAGACTCATTTAGAAAAAGCCAAGAGACCTCCTGCACCGGGTAGCCAATTAGAGTGCGTCTTGGGGCAACATCCCTTCTTGCATCTCGCAGGCACAGAGGTCTTTCGCCCTGTCATCTGCGTGATTGGCAGGCATTATTAAAAAGAGGACAGTTCGGCTGCCAGACATGCCCACAGCTTAGATATGTCAACACCGTAAATGGGCTGTCCTCCTTTGCGTCAATCCCCCCAGTTATATCCCACCTGCTGTCCTTTATCGGGTGCATGTAGGCAATAGCTGTGAGGGGGACAACACGGCACAATGGATGTGCAAGTTAGAATAATGTGGAAGCGTAAAAATCATATGCTGCTCTCTTGTCAGGGCCTTTGTCTCAAGCCTTCACAGACAGTGTACAGTGTGGCTTTCCAGATTCAGTTGTTATGATGGAGCCACGTGGGAGAGGGGAGGAAGAGAAAGTGCACCTTCTTTCCCCCTCCCTCTCTCGCACCCACCCACACTTTCCACTCCTCTTTCTGGTGCTGGCACAGCTCTCTTGCTCAAGGCAGAGGCCATGGCTGGAGAAGAGGGCAGACCAGCTCCAGCTCCACTGAAGCACTACCACCACCACCTCAACAACCCTTCTGCTTGAGATAGGAACCTGTGGACCAATCTCACAGTGGCCTGGTTTGTGCAAATAGGAGGGATCCCAGAGAGGAGCTCACAGTGTTAAAAACTCAGATATATAAGCTAGGCGCCAAATGGCTCCTTAAACCAGGGTTACAGTCGCCAAAATTGAATGCCCAGTTGCCGTTTGGGGGCTCAAAAGTCAAAGCTTTCAATGTGATTTTATGGTTCCTGAAATTCATTCTGATTGGGCAGATAAAATATAATGAGTAGAATTCTACAGGATGTGTTGCTAGTGTGTGAAAACAGTAAAAATCCCAAGGATCCTCAGGCATGCACCTCCAGATGGTAGAGATGTCAGGCACCATGCTGGCACCTGGGTGCCTGGCAAATTTCAAATGCCGGGAGCTCACAGTTGCTCTAGTCCTTTTTACTGCCATGCCATGCTGCACTGAGCTAAAATTTGTCTTACCATGTCATTCAAAATGGGACTCGCGGTTTAGCTCTCTCATCACCAGCCACGAGCTCTAGTCAAGAACAGGCCTAAACTACAGCTCCTGGTTAGTGAGAATAGAAGATAACCACAAGCCCTGGTTGAGACAACACGCTAAGCAAAATTTTGGCTTAGTTCACTGTAAAGGTAAAGGCGCCCCTGACCATCAGGTCTAGTCGTGTCAGACTCTGGGGTTGCGGTGCTCATCTCGCTCTATAGGCCGAGGGAGCCAGCGTTTGTCCACAGACAGCTTCCGGGTCATGTGGCCAGCATGACAAAGCTGCTTCTGGCGAATCAGAGCAGCACACGGAAATGCCGTTTTCCTTCCCGCCGGAGCGGTCCCTATTTATCTACTTGCACTTTGATGTGCTTTCGAACTGCTAGGTGGGCAGGAGCTGGGACCGAGCAACGGGAGCTCACCCCGTTGCAGGGATTCGAACCGCCGACCTTCTGATCAGCAAGCCCTAGACTCTGTGGTTTAACCCACAGCGCCACCTGGGTCCCTTCACTGTAGTTCACTGTAGTAGTACACAAAAATGGGAAAAAGCAAAGCTGCTACAACAGACAATTTGGGTGGAATGCTGAAACAAACCAAAGTTAAGGAGGTGCCTGAGTTTGCATCTTATGCTAAGCCATAGTTAAGGTCAGTAAGCCAACAACAAACCATGGTTTGCATGGAACTGACAGACTTTCCACACACTAATATATCATGACTCCTGTATGGAGCTTCTCAGTAGTGTCTACAATAGATAAGGAGCCCTTTGGATGGGTGTAGATTGATTTCATTGATAAAGTAACCAGTGCTTTTTTCCTAGAAAAATAGGTTCCAGTACTCACAGTGAAGTTTTTACAGTAACTGTCACACTTTTTAACAACACAAAAAGAGGTGCCAGTACTGTGTGCCCTTAAGTACCCCCTTGAAAAAAGCACTGAAAGTATCTATGAAGAAACAACCTCATTTCCAGCACATGCAAATGATGCTTTAGACATAAACACATCAGCTGCTTCAACAACAGCTGAATGATAAAAACAAATATAAAGCCATCCATCTACATAGTTTTTTACAAAGAGTGAGAGGGCAGGTCCCTGCCACCAGGGAGGTACACTTTATAAGCCTGGGGCTCTTTGTATTATTTCCCCTTCTCCTTGCAGAATAAGGTAATGGATAAAGTTTTCTCTAAGCAGCTATAGAAGAAACCTACTATGAACAAATGATATTTATTTAGAGTCAGTTATGCAAGTATAGAATGTATCATAGAAGCACAAAGCACACAGAAGCACTGGCCTCCACAGACATGTTTTTTTAAAAAGAAATGGGGATAAGAATACACAAATGTGCACTTCATATTTGATGCACAGTTTTTTGTACCCTGGGAAATACAAAAAAAAAAGAGTTGAGAAAGAACTAAACTTGAAGTACGTTGAAAATCAGGACAAATATATATTTTACCATTTCTAATAAAGGAATCTCAGAGTTGTATTCAATGTAGGGCTACGGAGATCATTCCATCAGCATGAGCATTTCTGCTTGCCAGACTGAATGGTCTCCCCTCTCCTCCCATGGCCCACTGTTCTGGGGTTCTCCTAACCCTCTGGAACAGATTTGGGGACAGTGTGGGAAGAGGAGAGCTGGGAAATCCTGATGCTCCAATAGGAATCATGGTGCTGGCTTCCACTAATGCAACAATTTAGTTGAGCACAGCCCTCAGTGTGAGAACTGTAAGAAGAGAATGGAGGGCTGCAAAGCCAGAAAAGAGTCAGGTATTTAGCCCATTCTTGACTGACGCTTTGCTTAACACAGCACCATCCCAGTACAATGTGAGTAGTCTCATTCATTCATTCATTTAACTTACTAGTTTCTTGTCACCCAAAGGTTTTCAAACGACTTACAGTGAAGAAAAATATACAATATATACTGCCATTCGAATACATTAATATTTCATATAATGTAACATTCATTTGGGGGGAGGCATACCAGCTGTATAAATAGTAAAGGTAAAGGGACCACTGACCATTAGGTCCAGTCGTGACCGACTCTGGGGTTGTGGCACTCATCTCGTGTTATTGGCCGAGGGAGCCGGTGTACAGCTTCCAGGTGATGTGGCCAGCATGACAAAGCCGCTTCTGGCGAACCAGAGCAGCACACGGAAATGCCGTTTACCTTCCCGCTGTGGCGGTAGCTATTTATGTATTTGCACTTTGACGTGCTTTCGAACTGCTAGGTTGGCAGGAGCTGGGACCGAGCAACAGGAGCTCACACCGTTGCGGGGATTCGAACCACCGACCTTCTGATCGGCAAGCCCTAGGCTCTGTGGTTTAACCCACAGCGCCACCCGCATCGCCCTGTATATATAGTAGCGAACAACAATTAATAAACAACTCAAAGCAATTTTCTGACCCATTAATTAGCAAATAAACAAAACCTCAATCGCCCCCAGTGCAAAAATCACACTCATTGAACCAACATTTCCCCCCATTTAATCTTCCCCTCCATCCAGAAGTTTGGTGTCAAGGTCAGCTGTTGCAAATCAGTAGTGGGTGGGTCCAGTGTCCTCCAGGGGTGGTCCAGCAACTCTCCTCTCCCTTCAGGGGGAAGCAGCAGCAAAGCAAAGCAGAAAGATGATAAGAAAAGTTCTACCTGCTTTGCAGTTGACCCAGCTACTGCTCCTTTCCTGATGCTGGGGGGGGGGTGCCATTAGAACGAGGGAGCCACATATTTCAAAGGTTCACTTTATAAACTTCTGCACAATTTTTAAAAATGCATAAATCAGTTTCTACTTACATGCTTGTTTCTATACTGAGAAAACTGGGAGAGGCCAAACACAGTCGCTACAGCACCGCCTCCAATGAGGATAGTCCCTTTCACGACCCTCCGAAAAGCCATTTTTTAATCCTAGAGAAAAAGAAAACAAGAATGTTCACAACCGTACAAAGTCAGGGAAGAACACTTGCCTATACCAGAAACAAGAGAAACTTGAGAAAGTAGCTGTCCGGGGGGGGGGGGGGGCAGGATACTCAAAACAGTTTGCGATAATAAAAATAGATTAGATTTTTAGGCAGATGGTAGTTATCCTCAAAACAACAGATCCAGAATGCCAGTCAATGGGATCATGTGACCCCTGGCTCTGGTTCCCTAACAGGTAGCAAATGAAAGGGGTACTGCGGAGAGTCCTCTCCCCAATCTATCAAGTGCTCTTGCTGCTTTGAATAAAATTGTCTCAGCAGTTCTCAGCCCTTACAACTTCTGAGGCAATAGCTGTTGGTGGCCCTAAGAGAACATTGATCTATAAAGTCCTCTCCCCCCCCCCCACTGGCCGCCCTAGCATAAGCACTTGAGTGGGCAGCAAAGGGAGATAGTAGGGAAGACTTGTTAAGAAGCATGCAGCCTGCTTGCATGCAAGCATGCAGTTCTCACATGCAATCCATTTCAGGAACTTTTCACCTTGAACTCGAACACATCCTGGAAACAACACGTTGGGATTTAGCCCAAAGACAGCAAAGAGAAAATCCCAAACAATGCCACTGTATCAAAAGGGAACTAGCGAATTTAGTAAAACAAAAAAATCAAACTGGCGCCGGCTTTCATGGGAAACACGCTAACAACAGGCACATTTCAAAACATTTTAAACTAATGGAAGAGTTAAAGTATACAAGCTCTAACTAGTATACATAGCAAAGATAGGAAGCCATAGAGAGAAAGAGAGGAGAGAGAAGAAAGGACACTAGTGAAGACTAAGAGAAGGGAGATACCAGAGAAAAAACAACTTGCTGTAGAAAGAAAAGAGGGTGTTGCCAGGGGTGGAAGGAAGTTCTGACAGTGATTTTGTGAGGTTCACAGGAAGATTTTAGGATCAGAATCAAAAGAAAACGAGCGAGAGACTTGCAACACTAGATGAGACTAAGGATGTTTGCAGCAGAGCAGTAGTGGATGGCTGTGGGTGGCGAGGGAATCGGAATATGAAATTTTGGGGAAACTCAGCCAGATGGATGGGGTATAAATAATATTTTATTATTATTATTATTATTATTATTATTATTATTATTATTATTATTATTATATCCCTAGTGAGGTTATCAACTCTCAGATCTTATTCATTCATTTTGGTCTGCAAATTCTGAACCTAATGTCATGCTTGCAAACTGCCTACCCAATAGGAGTTTGGAAAGAATTTGAGAGAATTCTGATACAGGGGGTATTGGAAGTGATGCGAAAGTTATTTGTGAACATAGCATACCTCTATAATCACTTAGCCAACTTCTAGCACCCATCATCCCAGTCCCAACAGAATAAAGTAGACATAATTCAGATGTTTAACCACATGCTGGATGATGTTATGCTACGTCCAGTTAGGGCTCTCATTTCAATAATATATATTAGCATTACTCCTCACATATGTTCCAATGCTAACAAAGGTCTCTAAAGGGCTTTTGGTAAAATGCCAGAATCTATCAGTATCAATTTTGCCAGTATATGAGCCACAGTATATTTTAAACGGAGGGTTGTTCAGTGTGTTTTTAATTGATCTTGTGAATCTTATTTGTGTTGTTTTAATAAGCGTTTTGTTACCATATATCTTGTATCTCTGTATTTTTTTCCTGTTTCTGCTAGTTGCTACCTTGGGGTGAAAAGTAATGAACAAGTTTAATGAGCTAAACTAAAAAAAATAGTTAAAAGCACCACTAAACAACTCCAACACTAGCCGTGGTTGCATCCATCTTCTCCCCATCCCAAAACTAAACTCTGCAAAGGGAAAAGCTACTTTTATTATCTACATGATGTGACTTTCCTTCATTTACCCCATCTTCACAAGCCAGGTGTTGTTGTTTTCAAGTAATTGAACCTTTGGGGGCAGTGAAAGAAGAAAAGGATACGGGGACAAATTTCTCTGTTAACAGTGAGGACTAGCTCCCTTCTCTGGTCACTTACCCCCCCCCCCAATCCAGTGTGGCCTTTCCAAGCTTCAAAGTCCAGAAGACCACACAACTATAAACTTATATTAAAACTACATGCACTCCTTTGAGGGGGGGAGAGAAATGGCAGGATATAAATTTAATTAAATAAATAAATATTTGAGATGGAAGCATACGAGGAAGATAGCTCAGCGGCAAAGAACCTTGGATTGTTAAACAACTTTGCAGTGTGCTTGCAGCAGAGAAAGGGGGAATGTAAACAAGCCAGTGTGTCAGTAGTAGTAACATGCATAGTCAGCTTGGTCTATATAGGGGAGGTGGCCTACAAGGTATCTGGCTCCCGGGTTGTTAAATGTCAAAAACATTTGCCTTGAACTTGGCATAGTAGCTAACAGGCAGGCAGCGCAGAGCTTTCAACATGGGTATGGCGTGTGTAAAGCAATCAAGCAATTGTATTCAGAACCAGGCATGAGGGTAGCCCCACGTACCATGCATTGCAATAATCTAATCATGAGATTTATCATCACCTGGATCCAGTCCCCACACTACACAACAGCTCCTTCAGAGGGAGAACAACCCTACCCAGAACTGGCACACAACCCTATTTCCAGGCCTGGAAACCACCACCCATCTTTGTCAGGATTCAACTGTTAAAGGAGATTCGGGGCAAGGTGCCCCCTGTCACCTGTATGCTGATGATAACGCAGCTATCTGAATTTCCCCACAACATCTGAATAGGAGAGAGCAGGGATTTCGCCCATGCAAATCATGAACTATGGTCTCCCCAAACGTAATCCCATTAACCCTTTTGTGCATCCTCTTGTTCCATATGTTGCCAGTACCAACCAATCCACTGTTCTTTTTTCTTTCTTTCTTCTTTTGTTTTTTAAACCGCTCGTTTCAAAGGCGGTTGTACCAGCACAGCACTATGAGTATAACAGGCTGTAAATTAAGAAGCTGCTGCCAACAGGTGCGGCTTTGCGTGCTAGCAGAAGATTAGCTGTGGAATGAGAAAGACAAGCTTATCAAATGCGATCATCAGTTGCACCCTGATAACCCATTGTTTGTAAGTGCTAGAAGGAAAGGCGTTCAGCCTTTCACCAAATTCAATTATAATTACACCCTCTCTTTGTTGAGCTTTGTTCAAAAGGCATTAAAGAGCCATATGGAATCCCCCCCCCATCCTTCCCAAGTTAAAATGCATAGGCCTGTTACAATGTAGCCTTTTTTTGCCAATAAGCCTACAAAAATTATTACCATCCAGGAATCTTTACTAGTCTACTTGCTGCCTCACATGTGGCCTGAAATAAAACAAATGCATGCTTTCTAAAAGAGAGACACTTCTTTTCCCATTTCCACAAATGTCTCTGCTTGGCCATCAAGAAACTACTCCTACGCCTCACAGGTAAAGCTCCACAGGTAACGCCAGCTATTTACAACCTTGGCGCATATGCAGCTCCGACCCATGTGAGACGAGCTTTATGAAAGCAAAGGCTGAAGTTCCCAGAACAGATGTAAGAGCCAGGGATGGGGTGAGCTAGAGTGAAATCCTGTTTGTGCACTCCAACACTATAAATAATTATTGTTCACCTCCGAGACACCATCTGCTGCCAGTTATTTCTTTCAAAACCAAAGCTACTCTCCAAAAAAAAAAACCAAAATCAGTCTCTGACCATGCATTCATGTGGCTATTAAAGTGTACATCACTCCAATATCTGAACCTCTAGCACAGAGTTGGGGGACGTTGTTCACCCGAAGGGCCACATTATTCTCCGAGCGACCTTCCAGGGGCCCCATGGCAGCGGTGGATGGAGCCAGAGCAACAAATGAACATTTTACCTTCTAGGTAGGTTCTACGCACACACACACACACACCACTCAATCCTCCAGCCAGGCAAGCAAATGGGATTATCCAAGGACACATTCTAGCCAGGCAAAAACACCTGAGGAAGGAACAAAGCAGAGCCAGTGAAGGAGGAAATGGCGTGGGGAGAGGGTGTATGGCTCAGGAGGGAGTGCAGAGTGGAGAGAGTTCCAAGGGGCAGAGAAGCTTGGAGGGCTGTATTTGGCCCCTGGGTCACAGATTCCCCACTCTAACAAGCAAGCAATGCCTCTCATAACAAATTTCGGTTGACAGATCATACAAGTTTATGAATGTTTAGATGAGAAAATCCCAATGTTCAATTGGGCTTGCACCCAAGTGAGCCTTAATTATTTACAAGGTATTTAAATAATAATAAGAATACAATAGGTTTTTTTGTGCGGGAAATATACTCCTTGTCAGTGCTATTATTCTAGAAAAACAGGTGCCAGAACTCACCAGGAACACCTCCCTTGTTCTCTTATGGTGCCCACTTGAGAGTTCTGGTGAGCTCCAGCTGAAAAAAGCCCTGCTCCTCGTTTTTAAAAATGCTGTACTCACATTATTTCCAAGAGACACTTCTTCATGTAAAACAGGAAAGGGGGAGGTTGTTCTTGCAATGCCTTGTATTATAATAAATGGATTGAAACTGCAGACCCATTGAAATCTACAGACATGACCAATGATTTCAATGGGCCTGCTCTGGGTATGGCTTAGATACAATCCATTAACTTCTGTTAAACTCAGCTAACAAAAAAATTAAATGGCAATACTTTTCAGTTGATATAAATGTTTTAAATTGATTAACTGATTAATTGACTGATCACTGCAGCTTTTATTTTTCTCCCAGGAAGACCTGTGGCTGCCAAGAATGCAAGAGTGGCTCAGCGCACCCATATCAATCTTCAAATTAGGTATGCATGCAACCTCCTTTTAATATAACTCTTTGGGACATCAGAATAACCGGCTAGAACATGTGCACTGCTTAAAACTGTTTCGGCAGAAAGAAGCGGTCTTGTGAGCATTACCACTGTAGATAAAACAATAATAATAATAATAATAATAATAATAATAATAATAATAATAATAATTTATAATTTATACCCCGCCCATCTGGCCGGGTTCCCCCAGCCACTCTGGGCGGCTTCCAAAAAAACAGAAATTCTAAAATACAAAAATCCATCAAACATTAAAAGCTTCCCTAAACAGGGCTGCCTATACTAAAACTAACTATACTATTATAGCCACTATCAAGTCAGAGTGAACTCTGCACTGTACATAGTTAACAACTGGGTTAAGTTCCAGGGGAAGGGCTGTAGATCAGTAGCAGAGAAGGAAGCCACAGATTTATTCCCAGCATCTCCAGGTATGGCTGGGAAAGTCACCCACTTCAAACCCTGGAGACCCACTGCCATCCGGTCACTGCAGACAATACTGACGTAGATGGACCTACAGTCTAAAGCAGGCATGGCCAAACTTGGCCCTCCAACTGTTTTGGGTCTACAATTCCCATCATCCCTGACTACTGGTCCTGTTAGCTAGGGTAGGGATGATGGGAGTTGTAGTCCAAAAACACCTGGAGGGCCAAGTTTGGCCACCACTGGTCTAAAGGTATGAGGCAGCTCCCTAGGTTCCTAGTCACTTAACTTGTATTTCCCCCCCATACTGTACAAGGTTGGTTCCTCCATATCCGATTGTTGCAGGCGTTAATACTGCACAAGGTTCTCTTAGCATTATATTTCTCTATATAATAAAAATTAAGAATGTCATCATGCAGCCCCCATTGGAGGATTTGTAGTGCTGCATCACAATCCTGGAGTTGCATGAAGTCAGAGCTGGATAGGGGAGCAAAAATGAAGATAGACTGTGTTGGCCATGGCATGGAAACGAGAACGGTTACTGAGAAGGTGGAAATGGCAGCTTAAGACAACAGAAGTTCGAATAAAGCAGAGATTAAGGAAACTGAAAGGGAAATGGTGGTTCTAAACCATGGTAGAGGTTCTTCGTTTGGAAGAACTGAGGCATATGCCCAGTATGCTTTTCTTAAAGACTAAAATGTTTAGTTGGTGGCTACAGGAAAACTCAGGTTACGGTAGGTGGTCACAAAGACAACTGGCCAATAATAATGGTAACACTGTTCTGCAAGGCAGTGGTGCTTGGTATTTTTTTGAAGCTGATTTGTTCGCAGGGAGTCAAGTTGTATTCTTCGTTGCTATCAACCAGGGGCGCAAGCCAAGCAATTGGCTTTTCCCCTCCTTTTTAATTAAAAAGAGATTGCATTTGGACACCAGGGAGGGAAGCAGCTTGACATTTGACTCTAAAAAGAAAAGGACCAAGCTTTTTAGATTTTTCTTTCTTCCCTCCCACACTCACTTTGGTTAAGGCTAGATATAAGCAGGTAATGTTTCTCAAGTCACAATATGTAGAGTATTTAACGGAAAAAACTGTCCCAAATTTACAAGCATTCTAGGTTTTTGCATCAATATGTCATTTAATACTATTCACTGCATTCTACAGTTCAAACAATGTGTCTTTTTTCTAATTTGCTGTGGTTGTTTTGTGTTCCTTCTTATTTTCTGCTGGTTCACAGTTTAAGCTTATAAACATCTACTGAAAGTGAATCCCACCAAATTTAAAGGGCCTTACTCCCAGGTGAGAGGGTCTACAATTTCAGCATCAATATTTTTCCCCTAGACATATTAATGTGTCAAGCAAGCCATTCTCCTTATGGCAGCCGGATTTCTTCAGAGTTAAATCAGACCAAACAGCCTGCGTCGCATGACTTAGTGCAAATACATGTTTAGTGTGAATGCACAGGCACCTAAAGAAAAGACTGCAGCTGCTTTGCTCTACCCCAATTGTTCTGATGCTGCACTGTGCTAAACTCTAGCATGGTTTGTCTTAATGTGCCATACAAACCCCGGGCTCATGGTTTCGATCTCCCACACAAACCATAAGCCATGTGGCAAACCTTAGTTACAGCTCATGTAACGTGTGGAAAGAGCTGCCAGGTGCTAAACACCTCTCCCCCTTCCCATTCTGCAACATGAAGTTATTTATTCTGGGGCAACAGATAAAAGCAGGCATCCCCAAACTGCGGCCCTCCAGCTGTTTTGGCCTACAACTCCCATGATCCCTAGCTTACAAGTACCAGTGGTCAGGGATGATGGAAATTGTAGTCCAAAACATCTGGAGGGCCAAAGTTTGGGGATGCCTGGATAAAACGGTGAAATCAACAAATCAATTGAACAGTAAAATTTAAGCATCACCACCCATAGCTTGGTTTTATGACTCGAACTAGATTTGATGGGACTGATTTCCAGGTAATTGTGCATCGGATTGCATCCTTGCAGCATAACCTTAAACATGTTCACTTAGAAGAAGTAACTCTCACTATATTCAGTAGGCTGTATTGCTTAGTAAGGCTGGAAAATAACCCCACTTATCTTGAAGTAAGCCTCACTGGATTCAATAAGGCTTATTTCTGTGTAGACATAGCTAGGGCTGCACTGTTAAGTGTGTTTAGGATGGCAGTCCTATACTAACATCTACTCAGCGGTAATTTCCACTGAGTTCCACTGGAGTTACTCTATATAGGTCCACAGCACTAACACTGCAATCCTAGACAAGATTGCCACAGCTACACCTTTCATCACTCCCCAACATCCTCTTTTTTCCTCCACCCTCCTCTAACTCTCCCACAGGAGCTCCTCAAAAGCCTTCTCTGCTTCTCTTTCCCAGAGTTGCTTCAGCAAAGAAAGAAAGTGGATGCAAGTAATGGCTGGCACTGAGGAATTATAATGCTTCTCCAGCTGGGCAGAAGGGAGTTGGAGCAAACAAGAGTGAAACAGGACCAGACATGCTGAAGATGACCTACATCCCTCTTACTGCCACTAAGGAAGTCAAGTTTAACAAAACACAACCACTTGTAGACCACTCCTTCTATGCATGCATGCATGCATGCATGCATGCATGCTAGGATGAAGATGGAAGTTGCTTCTAGGTATCATGGGTGCACTTAAATAGGATTAAGAACTACTGTAGTAGCAACATGTCTAGCTGCTTCTGAGATTTTAAGCATAATATATGAGGAAAACAGCACAATTCAAACTACTTAATTAAGTACTGTAGCTAAAATAAGTCTGGGCATTTTGCACCTTTGTCCCTAAGCAGCTTGGAATATTAGGAGGTATATCCTTTCTAAATGTATCTCACTGTAGTTAAACAATAAATTAATTAAGCCTATCAAGAAAGTGTTGCATCAAGTTTTCTAGACACAGAACCATTAGATAGAGGACAGAAAGGTTAAGGATTTTTAAAGGTAGCATCTGGTTCGCATGACACAGTAAGTCAAACTATGAGTTTACTAGGACTGCATGAACATGCAGGCCTGATTAGCTATCATTTGGCTTGCTGCATCATTCAAAGCAGTGTGCCCTGTTATTCCCCCCCCCTCCCCATTTTGGTATAGGAGGTCTACAAGGGCACACCATTCACATGTACTTATCTATACAGTACTACCTATCCAACCACCCAGATCAATGCTTCATAAGGCGTCATTAGCAGTTTTCATTCTATGTGTTGGTTAACAATTCTCAACACACACAAATAAGTGCATTGAGCTTTACAGACACCTATTAATGGCAAAAAAATTCACCCACCCAGAAACCTTAACCTTATTTTTGACAGGTCTTTGAAGAGGATCGGTATATCAGAAAAACCTCAGCGTGCAGAGAATGTTTGAACTGGGAAAGGACACAAGGAGGCAGCTGTTAACCAATCTGTTTGGAGTAACACAAAACTTTCTGCTCGAGTGATAACTTGAAGACTGCTTCTATAAAAATAGATGGGTTGGGATTCAATCCTAAGCATTGGTTTAAAAAAAGAGGGAAGGAAAAGGGTCTGAATGACTAATGTGAAAGAATCTTATGTACAGTACCATACTTTGGGCTTATTCCAAGATTTAGAAAGCAAAAACTAAAATGAATCACTATTTGTGAAATATGTGGTGAAATTTGATGACCAGTCATACAAATCGTACAAAATCCGGTGACCAGTCATACAGATCATACAAAAACCTAGCCAGTTCTTCCTCTGAATGCTTAAAAATCTGGCAGCTTGTAACACAGGCTACATAGAACCTGAACACTCTTTCACTCTCTGCTCCCCTACAAGGGGTTGTGAATATCATGATACTTTGCCAAGCACTTGGTTAAAGGCTATATGTAGCTGGCTCAACATACAGTTTGAGCTGGAACAGGGTAAACGGTTTTTAAACCACCACTGCACAGGGTGACAAATCTATCTTCAAAGAGCAGCATATCTATCACCACCGCTTCCAGGCTGAGGACCTGACCTCTTGCTTCTCCAGGTCTCAGGTGAGTGAGGCTTGATGAACAATCGCTCCTTCTGTGGGAGTGCACAAACATGCACATATACATGTTCCAACCATGAGTGCACCAGGAGCCAAAGAGAAGTCAAGCTTGGCTAGCCGGACATTAGATACCTACAGGTAAACCTTGCATCTTCTCACTTCCTGTACTGCTTCTCCTGTGGTTTCCTGTTGAGGTTAAACAAGGATCCATGGTCCCATTGCTATAGCAGTATTATTCCTTCATGCCAGCTTCAATGACCTCAAACATCATTGCCATGGTGACAGGAGATACAGTAGAATTTTAACTAGCAGCCTAGAGTTCCGATGGATGGCAGGCAGATGCAACGGATAATAATAAATAATAATAATAATAATATACTACTTATACCCTGCCCATCTGGCCAGGCCTCCTCTGGGCGGGGTATAAGTAGTATGTTTGGGCAGCTCCCAACAGAATTTAAAAAACACGATAAAACGATGTGAGGGATGCCTCAGTTACCCCAATAGAGGCCAGCCTTGGCAACAGGCAGATATAAATACTCAAGGCCAGAGCACATGTTACTCTCACCTCAAGAATACAACTGGAAATAGCTTCTCTGCAGTTCCTACATCCACCCACATGCAAGTGTTGGTTCTAGCATAAACAATTATTAACCTTATGACTTGCAACCAATGAGCGGCAATTTCCTGAAAGCTGGTGGGCAGGGAGTGTCACTGAAAGACCTTTGCTGCCAGTGTTCCCATGGCAACCACAACATGTGCTTTACAGAGATGTAGTTCTCCTGAAGTCCTCACTGTGCCCAACAGTAGGGCCAGCCCTGCATTCCATTCATACTCTTCCGTAGCACTCCCATTTTATACTGCCTGCATTAAATCAATAAGGAGGAGGAGGAGGAGGAGGAGGAGGAGGAGGAGGAGGAGGAGGAGGAGGAGGAGGAGGAGGAGGAGGAAGAGAATTACAGTAGTTACTATTTACAAACTGGAATCAAGAAAGAACACCCAGACAACTGATTTGGGAAGGACCCAAAGGACCACTTTAAAAAAAGAGAGTCCTAATCAAAGTTAATAAATAAAATAAATAAGTCAACCACTTCACCATTTCCCCTATAAGGCTATACTGTTGAGGGGCCTCTCATTTCTAAAATGAGAAGTGCTAAGGCTCACCCTCGCGGAATTTCCCCTTGACCCAGATATGCTGAGACATGCTGGGATTATTCATGTTCACAGCACTTCTGAGCTCACCGCTACATCACATGTGGCGGGGAAGCTGACCCCCCAGAATCAAAACAGATTGTGGCTCACACAGCAACATAAGAGGAAGGGCCAGGACTTCTCCCACCCCACTAGTCCCATCTATCGATGCGAGTGGAAACCTGTGGGTTAGCTCCCCAACGAAGAAAACACGAGGGGTGCTCAGCATCAGCCACACCGCGAGGACAAAGCCTTCTGCACATGATCGGAGGCGGCCTCTCCTTCTTCACACCTGTACCACATGAGCCCCTTGCATCGACAACAGGTTCTGGGGCTGAACCAGGCTTGGGGGGGGGTCCGAGAGAGAACCCTAATAAAGCCCCCTGCCTCTTCGGTCCATATCAGGGCCACGGGCCCCAAGGAGTTCCAGGAGAAGACTCACAGTTTCTCGGCCGAGAGAGAGACCCTGTTCCTCCTCCGCTGCTCAGCCACGCCGGCACTGCTTTCCCGGGGAATCTCTCGCCGCCTGGCCTGGAGGGAGGCGGCCGGTGAGGAGCAGGAGGAGGAGTCCCCGCGGCAGCACCTCCCCGAGGCCTGGACCGGGCTTCCCTTTCCCCCTGCCAAGCACGACGGCGACGACGCCCCCGGGCTTCCCAGGCGCCCGCAGCCGAGCGCGGAAGCCCCAGGAGAAAGGAGCTCGGCTCCGAGGCAGCCTGGTGCGCACCGGGCCCTGCGGCGGAGGAAGCCTCGTGGCGAGCGGGAAGGAGGCGCCGCCACCTCAACCACCACCGGCTCCGGCGCTGCCTAGCTGTGGCCTCGCGCCGGGCAGACCCCGCACGCGAACCCGCGGCTCCGCTAGGCCCAGGCGCCGCCAGCTTGCGCGCAGAGCATCCGTCTCCCCCTGCGCAGCACGGCGGCCTCTCCGCGCTTCGCGGGCGCTGCCCGAAGGGGCGTCCCCCCCCCCGCCGCCGCCGCTGCCTCCTGAACTGCGCACCGCTGCCCTTACCTGTCTTCTTTTCCAGCCCGGCACCTGCTTAGTGAGTCCTCATGGGTTTGCCTTCTCTTTACCCGGGGCGACGTCTTCTTGCCAAGGCGCGGAGACTAGAGGCCCCAGCGGCTGCCTCCCTTCGCTGCTGCTGCTCCCTCCCTCGCCGCTTCCTTAAGGCGTGTCTCCACTAACCGGCTAGCGAGGAAGCAGGTTCCCGTAAGGTCCCTGCTGGGCTTGGCGCGGGAGAAAGAGAGGAGAGGAGAGAGGAAAGACGTCGCCTGCCTTTGCAAACACGTGTGGAAGTCCCGAGGGAGACACCAGAAGAAGCGCTTCTTTTTTGGAAACGTGCCCTCCTCCGAGCCCTCTCCTCTTACAGGTTCGCCTGCCAAGGCTAGCCTTACCCCCACCCCCACCCGAGAGAGTGAGTGAGAGATGGGACTCGGGGGTTTTCAGAAACGGCAAGGCACTGGCAAGGGGTTAGAGACGCACAGAAACGGTTCCTCGGCCAACCAAGGATCAGGGTGTCTTTCTTTAAATGTGCAATTCTGTTTATCCCCCCTCCTTTTTTAAATGTTTGTACTTGCTAAAGTTTTGGCAGGGGTGGAAATGGGGAGACAAGATTGTCTTTCAAGCAAAAGAATGGGGAAATGGAATGAGGACAGCGTTGAGTAGTGGTTGGGTGTCAGACTACGACCAGGTCATAGGAGAATAATAGAGTTGGAAGGGACCATGAAGGTCATGTAATCCAACCCCCTGCAATGCAGGGATATTTTGCCCAACGTAGGGCTCAAATCCTGAGATTAAGAGTCTTGTGCTCTATCAACTCTGCTATCTTCCCTGGCCAAAGCAGTTCAGTGGCTGCCCAGGGGCCACTTGCTATCTATGAGCAAGCTACTCAATAGCATCCCTCAAAAAGGAGGCAAGACATCATGCCTCCGTCCCCAGCATGCCTCCTTAGAGGGGGAATGAAATAAAATGTAGTTAACCATCATAGAATAGCTTGTCACCAGGAATTGCATGTGTTTATTTACTTCAGCCTTGTAAATAAGCCCTCAAAAGTTACTAGCCTGCCAAAAAAAACAAAGTTGCCAGCTTGCTAAGAATCTAGCAGTTGGCATTTCCATGCTGACTGCGGAGGAACAACTACAATTGAAATAATAGCAATAATAAATAATAATAAATTTTTATTTATACCCCGCCCTCCCCAGTCAAAACCAGGCTCAGGGCGGCTGACACCAACAAAACCACAAGAAGACGTAAAAGAAAGAAAAAATAATAATTAAAATACGTGTTAAAATACATTTTAAATATTTAAATGCAGTCTCATTTTAAAGTAGCCCAAATCGATGCAAGCTAGTCACAGGTTAAGGGTTTATTGGGAGGGCAGGTTACCAAGGCAACCGGCTCAGAAGGACAGAGCAATCCATCCCTCCAACACTAGCCCACTGTTTCCATGCTGGTCATGAAGAGTTGAGTTTTCCTTCCTCCACAACTAGCATGTGGACTGTTAAAGAATGAATGGAGATACCCTTTCTTCTTCCCTCCCTTTCCTACATGAAATTTCTGTTTGCCTGTGAATAGCGAACTCCTTTTCACCTTTACATAGCCCCCAGGCCTGCGGTTTCCACACCCTTGGTATGAACTAATAGCAAGCTCCCTAGTGTGAATTTATGTTTCCAAAACAGCACCACGCACAAGAGGGAGGTAGCAGGTTTGGGGAAAACAAGATAAGTACAAAAATAGTGGGGTAGGAGGGCACTTAAGGAGGTTAAAAGCCCAAGTGCAGCTCAGTGAGAACTGACCATGTGTGGTGGCTACAAAATGCTGGCAGTGGGGCAGGGACAACTGGAAAATAAGGGACTGGCTGTGTCATAAAACAGGACCTGGCTGGCTAAAACCTTGAACCGAAGCAATCTATGTACTCACTACAACATTTTGCTGCAGCTTCCACTTAGATAACTAAGTTCAGAATCTGAACAGAGGTAAACTTGCTGACTATACTCGCCCTTCCCAGTGCTTAACCTTTCCTGCAAAGTTCACCCTACCATTTCCACCCTTTTCCATTGTTCCCTTGCTCCTGCAGCACTGCCTCCCATCCAAGGTAGAGTTCCGCCTCCAATGACAATAATCTATCTATCTATCTATCTATCTATCTATCTATCTATCTATCTATACCAGGCATAGGCAACCTTGGCTCTCCAGATGTTTTGGAACTACAACTCCCGTGATCCCTAGCTAACAGGGCAGGTGGTCAAGAATCATGGGAGTTGCAGTTCCAAAACATCTGGAGAGCCAAGGTTACCTATGCCTGATCTATACACTCACTTCGGTCCAGATGGGAAGGGTGCCGTGAAAATAGAAAGTTTGCAAAGCACTGGTCTGGAATTGGAAGCAAGCCCAGGGATGGTCAAAACAAATCCTAGCTGGCATAAGCCCTGCCTAACTTCCCTGTCCATCGCCTTGACTTTTAAAATTTACTGTTTTTAGCTATGGTTTCATTTTATTTTAAAACTTCATGATTTGTGGCCTTATGCTTTTGAACACCGCTTTGAACATTTTATTTTACAAAGCAGTGTGTGTGTGTGTGTGTGTGTTCTAATCACACGCCCTGAGATTTAGAAGTATAGAGCGGTATGCAAATTTAATTTTAAAATAAATAAATGTAATAAATATTTTGAATACTGCTTCTTTCCGCAAAGAACAAAAACAAAGTCAAACCAGAATATCCCCAGACTTCATGGATATTATGTGGGCTGCATCCCTGATTCTATGTACTGCACATTCACTTGCACCACAACGGAACTCAATACCAAAGATTAAAGTTTAGCGGCATTGCACCAGATCACAGTCATATCCTTTAGAAGTGTAGCATTTTTAATGCATATTTTAATTTTGATTCTTTTCTTTACAACTCTCCAGGACCTTATGTGCAAGAGAGAGAAGGAGGGGGGGAAGTAATGGACATAGCTGCCAAGTTATCCCTTTTTTAAAGGGATTTTCCCTTATGCTGAATAGGCTTCCTCGTGAGAAAAGGGAAAACTTGGCAGCTATGGTAATGGAGTGTTTTTCAGAACAGTAGAAAATCCAAGAGCAGGTAATACCTTGGGATATTCAAGGCCGCCTTTAAAAGGCCAGTTCCCTTTGGAGCAGGGGGGAAAGCCCTGGAGACTTCTGATGTGTCTATAGCAATCTGTTTTGCTTTTTAAAAAAATAATGTGCAGGTTGTATCCTGGGAGCACTGCTGAAAGCACGCACAGATAGCACGTCCCAGGAGCAATGACTTGAGGTCAGGGAGTCCCTAAACCAAACCAGCTCTTTTCATAAGAAAATTATATATATATATACTGTATATTTTTTAAAAAAAAACCTGTCTCCAAACTCTCTGAGCTGCTCCAGAGCCAAACCAAGTAAATGTTCTCAGGCTTGACCTCTTGAGGAGGGCTGTGGAATTTAAATATGAACAATAGCTTCTAGACACTAAGTATATTTGTGTCCTTCCTTTCCTCCAAGGGTATTGTGAACTAAATCAGGTTTCTTCCCCCATCCCTAGCTACTAAACCAGGGGTCGGAAAACTAAGGTCCACGGGCCGGATCAGGCCCATTTGCCTTCAGGATCCGGCCTGCAGACTGTCCGTGGATCCACGTGGGGATTCTGTTCGTTCGGGCTGTGCCATTCCATTCCCCCACCTCTCCCTCACACACACCACAGTGGTGCCTCCTCCCTCCATCCTCCTGGCTTCTCCCCACCCTGCCTAGAGGAAGGGGGCTGGGCTGAGCTGGCTGAGTGCCAATTTAAGCAGCCCCTCTCCAGAGCCAGCCCTTTTGCACCACTCATCTTGCCTCCGCCGCCACCTTGGTGCTCCTGTGGGCCAGAGAGCGGAGTGGACGAGCTTCCTCTGCCTACCCACAAGAAGCAGAAGCAGCAGTGGTGGTGGTGGTGGCGGCGGAGGCAGCGGCGGCAGCAGCCCCTGGGAAGATAAGCACGGGGTGGGGGGAGGACTCCTTGCCCCCCCGCCTCTTCTTCCAGCTCCCCCCTGCCACCGCCACAACGTCTGAGGGACAGTGGACTGGCCTGTGACTAAAAAAAATTGCCGACCCCTGTACTAAACAGCACATACCGTATTTTTCGCTCCATAAGACACACTTTTTTCCTCCTAAAAAGTAAGGAGAAATGTCTGTGCATCTTATGGAGCAAATGCATAGTCCCTGGAGCCGAATTGTCCAGGGGTGAAAAGCAGATCGTGCTTTTTTTTTGAGAAAGATCTAAAGGCTAACAAGAGGGAAAGAGGAAGCAGCTCAGCAGCTGATTGCAAGAGATCAGGGAGGGAGATAAGGGACGCTAGCTCTCTTCCGCCCTCCCCCCCGTGCCTAGGCCTCCATTGTTGAATGTTCTGCAGAGGGAGGCTGTTTGTTTCCCCAGCAACATGTGACTGGCGGTTTGGATTATCTGGCTGATTAGATTATCAGAAACTGCAGAACTGTGAGTTGAACAGGATTTTTTCCCCTTTGTAAAGTAAACTCAACAACTTTGAGCTGATCCTTTAAAAAATGGGGCTTTTCCTCTTTGCAAAAGAAGCTGCACAACTGTGAGCTGATCCCCCCAAAAACGGGGCTTTCCCCCTTTCCTCCTCAGAAAATTAGGTGTGTCTTATGGTCAGGTGCGTTTTATGGAGTGAAAAATACGATAACTTGGATAAATAATTCCAATATGCTCAAAATACACCATTTCATGATACAGCTAATGGTGTCACACAACAAAAGTTAGCTGAGGCTTGGTTCAAGCCAATATAGGGCTTGAACATTCAGAAATGTTCACATCTTCTGGGTGGAATGTAGCATAGGCCTTCCTGTGCACCTGTCACCATGGTCGGGAGCAGAGTTTGGGTAAGGCTTGCATGCATAGGTGTCTGATAATCCCAATTTGAACAATCCTATTTCAAAAAAGGCAGGAAAGCATAACAGGAAGGGAGCGGGGGGGGTGCTCCACATTCAGAAGTTCCATTATTATTATTATTATTATTATTATTATTATTATTATTATTATTATTTATTTCGCCCATCTCACTGGGTGACCTCAGCCACACTGAGTGGCTTCCAGCAGATTAAAACAGTTAAGACATCAAACATTACAAACTTCCCTATACAGGGCTGCCTTCAGATGTCTTCTAAAAGTCAGATAATTGTTTATTTCCTTGACATCTGACAAGAGAGAGTTCAACAGGGCAGCCACAACTACTGAGAAGGCCCTCTGCCTGGTTCCCTGTAGCCTCACAATGAGGGGAAACCACCAGAAGGCCCTCAGAGCTGGATCTCAGTGTCTGTGCTGAACAATGGGGGTGGAGACACTCCTTCAGATATACAGTGGAATTTGTATACAAGATATTCCACCCATAGATTCACAGATTTCTCTCACAACTGTGAATACGTCTGTGTGCAAGACATTAAGCAATGCAGATATTATGGGATGATCATTAAGATTCCCTCCCTTTCCATCCATATAATCATTTTGTTTTTATTTCACCATCAGCCCTGAACTAAAACATGGTATCTAGCCAGCAATCAGAAGATGTTTTTGTATTACAAAATATTACGAGAAAGAGAAATGGGAGGCTTGGCTTCTGTCAACATCTTGTTATTGTATTGTTATTGTTATTGTTATTACAATAAGAGTTTGTGGAAATAGGTTTCCTTGATAAATACTGATTTATCAGCCCCAGATCCACATGCAACCACAAACCAGTGTGTTTAGAGCATCTAAAATCCCACAAGCAGCTTTAATATCCTTGCTTGGTATAAATGGCAGCAGCACTTCTGGCAGAATGTGCTTATTATATCATCCTTGCTTTGCGACCTGTTTTTGGTTAATGAACCTGAGCTATTCAGATCTTGTTTGTACAAACCATTGTTGCTGCTTCAGAAACAGACTTTAAGATCTTAAGACTGAAACCCAGTGTTCATATACCTGGGAGTAAACCCCATTGATTTCAGTAGGACTTAACTTTGAGTCTTCACTTAGGATTGTGCTGCAACACAGAGTTAATTGAAGAATGGACCCCTTTAAAAAGGAATTCCTTTAAAAAGGAATTGCACCAAGAGTCACAAGATGAAAATAAAAAGAAGCTGCAGCTATTTAATTGTTTAATGTAAAATGCAATTTTGCCAGTCTTTTTCACATGGCTGCATCACAAATTGCACATACCCAAATCCATCTCCTACTTAGCTGTTTTAATGTATAGCCTGAGGACCAGCCTTGTTTCCTTCTGGTCACCACAACCATAGCCTAGCCTAACCCATGGAAATTTAACATTCATCAGCACATAATTTAGGTTGCCTTGATAGAGACTTTATTTGTTGTTTTAGCACACACACAAATACACGGCCTGTCTAAAACTACCTAAAACAAATATTTTATGCGTCTTGGCAATTTTTTTTTTTTGTGACCTTTAGCTTTTTTTTTTTTTAAATACCTTTATTTATTTTTTCCAATATACAACAGACAGAACAGGTTCAATAAAAATCAAGAAAATAAAATACATCTATAATATTGTGTTACATGTGTCTTATTTGTAAATTACCCCCCTCCCTCCCTCCCCTCTGAGCCCTCCCTCCCATCCCCGATGGCTTCTCAGCCGTTCTTGAGTTTTTCCCTTTTAATTCCGTGTATAATCTCTGCATACTATTTTCCAATTTCATCTTCATATTGTTGATTTGTACCATACCTAAATGGTATTATAAGAATCTTTAATTAATGATTAATTAATTAATTAATGATTAATTAATTAATTAATGATTGGTTAATAATTAATTAATTACAGAACTTTTAAATATCTGATATGAGAATTGGTTTTTCTATTATATCTTTTATGTAATTAAAAAATGGCTTCCAATTATTATTTGAATTTTCTGATTTAATCCCCTTGATTCGTTCATATTCTACTGCCAACTTATAATAGTTATATAATTTTTGTTGCCATTCTTCTTTTTCCGGGACCTTTGCCGATTTCCAATTTTTCGCGATCAGTATTCTTGCAGCCGCTGTAGCATAACTTATGCAACATCTATCTTGTATCTTGATGTCATCTGGTATCATACCCAACAAAAACATTTCCGGTAGTTTCTTAAATGAATATTTCAGAATTTTCTTTAATTCCCTATATATCATTTCCCAGAACACCTTGATTTTATCACATCTCCACCACATATGTATGTGGGTACCAACTTCTTTATTGCATTTCCAACATGTGTTGTTCGTATCTGGGTATATTTTCGCCAATCTGGCTGGTGTTAAATGCCATCTATTCTGCATTTTTAATAAATTTTCCTTTAAATCATAATTAGGTGTGTATTTTGAATCAACTTTCCATAATTTTTCCCATTTTTGCATTGTGATCGATTTGCCCAAATCTTGACTCCATTTAATCATGGAGTCCTTGGTTAATTCTTCCTCTGTTTTCCATTTTAATATTATTTGATAAAGGTTTTTCATATATTTATTTTTTTGTGCCAATAATATTTCATCTAATTTAGATATTTCTTTTTCGAAGCCAATTTTTTTATCTAATTGCCATCTTTGGTTAATTTGAAAATATTGTAGCCAGGTCTTTAAATATGGTTTTATTTCATTATATTCCTTTAATTTTAAATTTCCCTCTTTTTCTTCTAATAATATTTTATATGTTGGCCAGCTGTCTTCCATGTTGGTTCTTCGTACCGCCAAAATTTCAAGAGGTGAAATCCACCAAGGTGTCTTGGGTTCAAAGAATTTTCTATATTTTATCCATATTGAATAAAGAGATCTTCTGATAATATTTAACATAAAGACATTTTTTCTTTCAATTTTCTCTCTCATTAGGTAATGATGCCATCCAAAACCAAGCCCTTGACCCTCCAGGTCTAATAGATCACTATCTTTAAGTTCCATCCATTCTTTACACCATATTAAGGCTGCTGCATCGTGGTATATTTCCAAATCAGGCAACCCATACCCTCCTCTTTCCCTATGATCAATCATAATTTTATATTTTACCCTTGGCTTCTTGCCATTCCATATAAATTTTGTGATATCTCTTTTCCACTCCTTGAAAATTTTACTTATTCCCAATAGTGGCAAATTTTGGAACAAATATATCATCCTGGAAACCACATTCATTTTTACTAAAGAAATTCTCCCCATTAATGACAAATTTAACTTACTCCATATCTCCAGATCTTTTTTAACTTTTTTCCAAATCTCTATATAATTTTCTTGTATCAGGTCAATACCCTTGACTGTAGTCTGTATACCTAAATATTTTATCCTTTTTACAATTTTTAAGCCCGATTTTTCCTGAAGTTCTATTCTCTCATTTATTTCCAGATTTCTTACTAGCATTTTAGTCTTTTCATAGTTTACTTTTAAGCCCGCTACCTGTCCATATTCTTTTATTCTATCGATTGCTCTGGGGATACAATGTATAGGGTTTTCCGTAGTTATTATTATATCATCCGCGAAAGCTTTAATTTTGTATTTTTTATTGCCAATTATAATTCCTTTAATTTCCTCGTCTTCCCTTATATTTTTTAATAATATTTCCAAAGTTATAATAAACAAGATGGGGGATAGAGGGCAACCTTGTCTGGTGCCTCTCGTTATCTTTATTTTATTTGTCAATCTTCCATTAATTACTATGTTTGCTTTCTGGACTTTGTAAATTGCTCTTATCGCATTTTCCATTTCCTCTCCTATTTTCATCTTCCCTAATGTTTTCAGCATGAAGGGCCATGAGACCCTGTCAAAAGCCTTTTCGGCGTCTATGGAAAGTAGTGCTGCTTTTTTGTCCCTTCGGTTTTCCAGGCATTCCAGGATGTTTATTACATTTCTTATGTTATCTCTTGCAAATCTTCCTTTAATAAACCCTACTTGGTCTTTATGTATTATATCCGTCAAAATTGTGCTTAATCTATTGGCCAATATTTTTGTGAAGATTTTATAATCACTATTTAATAGTGAAATCGGTCTATAATTACCAGGATTGTCAGTGTCAGTCTGAGGTTTGGGAATTAGAATAATTTGTGCTTCAGTCCATGATTTGGGGATAGATCCTTTCTTTAACAATAAATTCATTAACTCTTTCAAGGGGTCTAATATAATTTCTTGTACCTCTTTATAGTATTCTAATGGTAATCCGTCAGGACCTGGTGCTTTTCCTTTTTTCATGGTTTTAATTACCTCGGCTATTTCGAAAGTTGTGATTTCTTTATTTATTTGTGCAATTTTTTCTGGAGGTATTTGTGGTAATCCATATTTTTTTAAGAAATCATCTATTTCCTGTTCGTGGATTTCTTCTTCTTGGTATAATTTTTCATAAAATTTCTGGAATACATCCATAATTTCTTCAGTTTTGGTGACATATTTCCCCTCTGAATTAATTCTGCTTATTATTTTTTCACTCCTTCTCTTTTTTATTTGCCAAACCAATAATTTGCTGGGTTTGTTGGCCCACTGGAAATTTTTATATTTCCAAAATTGTATTTTATATTCTATTTCTTGATCTATTATTTTCTCAAATTCCAATCTTAATATTTTTAATTCCTGATCTATTTTTTTGGAATAATTTTTAAATAATATTTTTTCCTTTTTCCTAATTTCCTGTATTAACATTTCTTTCTTGGCCTCTTTAGCTTTCCTCCAATTGGCATTTTGTTGTATAAAATACCCACGCATTACTGCTTTTCCTGCGTCCCATACAGTCTTCAGGTCCACTTCCCCATTGTTATTCCACATAAAATATTCTTTTAAATGTTTTTTTGCTTCCTGAATTATTTGGGAGTTATTTAGAAGGAAGGTGTTTAATCTCCATCTTTTTTCTGTCGATTCCTCTTTTAATGTTAAAACCATTGGATTATGGTCCGACAAGGTCTGGGGTCCTATTTCTATCTTCTGGACTTTGGTTAATAATTCTTTTGAGATCCAAATGGCATCAATTCTGCTTGCCGTGTGATGGCGTGCAGATATGTGTGTATATTCTTTTGCTACAGGATTTTTATGTCTCCATGCGTCTGTTAAATCTACATTATCCATTATTTGCATAAATTTTTTTGGGAGTGTTATTATTTTTTTCCCTTTGCCACCTTCATCCCTCTTTTTATCCAGTTCCGGATCAATAATTCCGTTGAAATCTCCCATCATTATCAACTTTTCTCCTGTATATTTTATTAATTGCTTTTCTAAATTTTGCAAAAACGCTTTTTTGCTTCCATTCGGGGCATATACTCCCACCCATATCCAGTCTTGTCCTTCATATGTTGTTTTAACCATTATTATTCTACCTTCCTTATCGGTCCAGATCAATTCGGGATTCCATTTTTGTTTAATATAAATTATCACTCCTCTCTTTTTTCTCTCGTCAGCCGCAATGAATTCTTTCCCCAATTTTTCATTTTTCAATACCCTCGAATGTTTTTTGTTTATATGGGTTTCCTGCAGGCAGATCGCATCCCAGTTTTGTTTTCTCAATAAGTGTCCCACTCTATTTCTTTTCTTCTTGTTATTCAATCCGTTAACGTTCCAAGATATTATTCTAAAATTCATATTTATTAGACAATTCTACAAAAGCTTTAATACTAATCTAGTCAAATTTCTCTAAAAAGATGGATAAAGAAAAGAAAAGGAAATAGAATACCGAGAAGAATGGAAAATGTGGGAAAGGGGGGGAGGGGGAAACGGGAAAAAAAGGGGGGGAGGGGGGAGAAAGAAAAGAAAGAAGAGAAAAAAAATCAGAAAAAACAAATACACTAAGCAGAATCAAGGGTTCATAGGGTTAGCTGTCGTTTTCTTAAGCAGTGATTTACAATGATTTTAATTATTAAATTTCATAATTAATTTACAAATTTATAAGGGTTGCAGTCTTTGTTGTTATGTTTTTTTTTTTCAGTCACTCACTTTGATTTATTCTTTCATTTCTCCTTCTTCTTCTTCTTCTGCTGCTGATGTTTCTTCGTCTTCTATTTGTTGTGACCTTTAGCTTTACAGCACGATGCAACTAAAAATAAATCAGAATAAGGAAATCCCAGTGTCCATTCAGTGAATCTTTGTTTTTGTTTTCCTCAGAGAACTACAAAAGCAATTACACAGAGAATGTCAATAGTAACATTTTAAGCAGTGTATTAGTGTATATGGCTCTTCTTTGAGCTTTGATTTTTAGCAGTATATACCTATACAAAGTGTGAGAGAAAATTCATTATACATTCTATTATATATGATACGTTCTGTCATTCTAAGGCTGCAATCCTATATATATTTCCCTGAGAATAAGTCCAATTGAATTCAGTTTGGCTGACCACTGATCAGACATGGATAGGACTGCACTGTGGGCAGGTGTTAAAATATACCACCAGAAGACATACATATTACTGGTATCCAGTCCCAAAGCACGTTGATTTCAATAGGACTTCACCTTCACAATTTCATTAGAATTTACTTTCAAATAATATGTTTCACTCTGCAGTACAACACTGCAATCGTACGCATCCTTACTTGGCCCTAAGTTGCACTGAAATGCAGGAGTTGTTCCTAAGGAAGTGTATCTTGGACTAGGGTGTTTCTGACCTTTAACTGTTTCATAAGCCTCTGTGCTCTCACTGTGCTTTAAGGGACACCGTCAGAACAGGTAGGTCTAAAAAAGTTTAAACCACACTGACAAGTTTTCCTCATGATAAATTTTTACTGTAAATGTTTGCTGCAATTGTTTTGCCGGTTCCCTTTGAAAAACCAGGCTTTGCTACGGGCTCTGCAGCGTCTATTTATTGTACTTTTGTCTGCACGGATAGATACCTTTAAAAGCCTACCTCTCTTGATGAGCTGTTAAACATGAAATGGGTGTACCTGTACGGGAAAGAGGTTATTATGGTGTAGCTTGCTATTTGTGATTTCCAGGAAACCGTGTCAATATAATGTTCTAATGGAGGCCTTGAATAAATCTAATCACCGCATAACATCTGTGTCGTCTTGTTAAAAGATTTTATCTAGTAACTGTCTGCTTGAGCTTTGTAATGTGTGTCAGATCGAAGTGTCAAGACAGGAGAATTAATTAAACAAAAACAACAGATAATTAAGCTAGACTTTCAAAACACCTGCTACTCAGATATTGTTTCCAGTAGCAGGCAAAGTGCTCTCAGAACATCCCAGAATACCCATGAAACAGTGCTGTGCGTGGGCAGGGGAGGTTGCCAACCCTGGGGGCACATTTGCAAACCAGAGAAATGGTTGTGGGCATTACATGGGTATCACAACTCTCCCTTCCACAGTTGTAACACACACACAGAAAGAGAGAGAGAGAGATCCTGTCTCCACTGAACAGAGAAAACCTGCCTTTTGAGTGCATTTTTCAGTGGAGACAGGGTCATGGGACCCTGTGGGGCCAGGAAAGGTTTTCGAGAGCACATGTACCCCTGCAGTGCCACTTGGTGACCGCCCATGGTCCAGGAAAGCATGGCAACTAAAGGCAGCCTGTAGCTCTGCAATCTGGCGGGCAAGCAAACATCACCTTGGCTTCCCTGTTCCCAAGTTAATCTTCCCGTCTCCTGGTCTACCTGCTAGTTATTCTCTGTTGGCCCCTGTCTTTCTTTGACCCTTTGTCAGCTGCCTCACATCCCTTCTACTTCAGGGTTTCCCCCTTTCTAAGGCCTCCCTACTTCTCCCTGTCCTCTCCCCCTTTTCTCTCTCCACCACTTCATTGACGCCCACCTCTATTGTCACAGACTTCCCTCCTCTTCCCCCCCCTTAGGTTTCCACTTAGCTATGTGGCATTTGTAAGGAGTGAAATAAAGGGAGACCTACCTTTCGATATTGTCGTGGGTTGCAGTTATGATGTACGCGGAATGTTTTATAAGTGAATTATTATTTAATAAGTATATGAATCGGGTTGTCATAGGCATAGGTGGGAAGCACAGGCGTGCTTGCGTGAATATACAGAAATATGGTACAGAAGAGCAGGCACAGCCTAATTTCAAAATCCTAGTCTGCACTGTGCTGCTAGTGCTATTTGAGCTTATGAATGCAAAAGGTTAGAGAATATATGGTGCTTCAGGGAGGCACAAAACACCACTAAAAGATCAGCTACTTGGAGCCCAAACAGATGTGATGATGCAGCATATCTGTGATCTGTCCCAACAATTTTAATTTTTATTAATTACAGGTTGAGGAAGCTCCCATTTTGATTGGATCAGTGGCAGAGGGGAAGGGATTATTAATCCTTCTGTGCCATTTTCTATATCTATTCCCCATCCTGATCTTTATTGGTCTCACTGGGAGAAAATAAACACGTATCTGTGTTCTTTTCCCCAAGTGCAGCAAATAGTTGCTTCTTGGGGATGGGTTTAGACTGGGAAAGCGTTACAGGCAGGGCAAGGGTTAAAACAGCCTTCCACCCCCACCCACCCCCACCCAGTGGCGAAGCTGCATGCTCTGCTACCGGGGGGGGGAGGAGACCCCGCATCCTGGGGGCGTGATGCACCGCCTGTGGGAGCGTGGTGCCTGGCGCAGGGGGGTGCGCAGCACGTATCTGGGGGGCCCACCACGATGGCACCCTACCAGAATAGTGGTGCTGGGGGCGGTCCGCTCCCTCCACACCCCTGTTCCTCTGCCAGTGCCCCCACCCCGACGTTTTTATGTTGTTGGTGTTTTTTTTAAGTCAGGCGATCCCATCATTGCTCTTCCACATCACAACAATGGCCACTAGTCATGATGGCTAAATCTCCCAGGGTTAGAAGCAACATGCAGCTGAATAGTAGTTTCTGGGGAAGAACAATGGATCTTCCATGTTGTTAGGTCGTGCGTCAAACTTGGAAGAATGAGCAAATGCCATTCTCCCTCTTCTGCTCCTGTCATAGGCTGAAATTACATTTGCCACTATCGCACACAGCCCAGGAATTATTATGATCAACACAGAAATATTCCAAATAAGAATACCTAACACAGTTTGCTGTGGGGTTTGGTTTGAAGTCATATAAGGCTGCTGAATTTGTAAAGAATATAAATTTAAATATATACATAACCATTTCAAATAAAACCAATGACATTATTTTAATTAAAAAAAATTCGTTTGTAACTTAACATAGTTTTTGCTATCCACATGAAAATCACTTTTGTTTTTTTCTTTACTGTTTTCTGTTTAGTTTTTTTCCCATTTGTCATCTTAGCATATATTTTTTCCTGTCAGCTCTTCAATTTTTATTACTTTTATTTGGGGGGGGGCAGCTTGCCTTGCTTCCCATCGTGCATCTGAGGTAATTTCCACCCTGTTATCTTCATGTGGAAAAGCCTACCAGGGCAGACTTCATTTAAGCAAGTAGCACAGCCCTTTTGTTGTAAAAGGAAATTAATACATCTTCAGGAAAAAGTTGAGCTGGAAAAAGCATCCTGCTACTTCATTATAATGCAGCGTGATCTGACATTGTAATGCCTTATCTCACAAGAGGATGTCTGTTTACTATGTGATTTAGATATGACAAAAAAATCAGCTTCAATAAGATTTATTCTTATTAGATGACTCTGTGCCCCTTACAGAGAGTCTTATATCATTCAAGCCACAATTATATAGACATTTAACAATGACCAAATAAAAAAACCCCTGTCTGAGTATAGTATATTGTTTGTACAAAATAACATCAGGTTGTTTCTCTCTATTCAGTCGATCCTGCGCTATTGACATGGGGTCTGTTTCTACTTCAACATGAAGTAGAATTAAAATTAATTATTGTAAATACCAAACCTTACATGTACAGTAATGAGAGTGCTATTTTTAAGGTTTGCATTCTTATATAGCTGTAATCAGCATTTCTACCGCCACCGTCTTATGTGTGTGTCCACTTAATTCCAGTTGTGATATTTGCCCTTAGCATTTCTTTTGATCTTTCTGAGTGTTCAGAGTACTTCATATATTTTATCCGAATAATCCAAACCTGCAAATATTATTATTTATTTTCTGTATACTACACATTAGAGGCCGAGGTCTAGCAGCTAGCCTTGGGGCTCCCAAGTGGATACTGTAATTTGATATTTGAACTGGAAACTTTCTCCCTCACTGCTCAATATAGGCTATTTGCAGGCTTTTTCGGTGGTGTTTCAAATATACGCGATTTCACTTAAATGCGTGGCGCTGTGGAAAGTAACCGCCACGTAAATTGACTGAAAACTGGGATGCCACAGAGGGAAAACAAAATGGTTTCATGGATCAGCTAAGTGACCCACAGTATGTCGCTTGTTCATCCCTAATGTAGGCAATATCTGCCTCTGCATGTTCTAAACCATTCTGACCTGGATTTGTGCAAATGAATAGGTTATGTATTCCGAAAATTCGTACATTACATAAAACATACAGGTGTGACCACTGCACTCTTTTGTGTGTGGGTGTGTTTTGATATAAGGCAGATGACTGGGTAACCTTTGGCCTCAGACCCATCATACCCATTTCCCATATCATAGGGCAGGCATCTCCAAACTTCAGCCCTCCAGATGTTTTGGACTACAATTCCCATCATCCCCGACCACTGGTCCTGTTAGCTAGGGATCATGGGAGTTGTAGGCCAAAACATCTGGAGGGCCGCAGTTTGGGGATGCCTGTCATAGGGCATAGCCCATTATGGATGCCATCACAATCTACTAGGCAACACTTTGCTTGTGATGTTCTTTCCTATGCCCTACACCCAATCCTCCTAGCCCCCAACTTACATAAACCATTGATTGCCTCCAGCCCTGGTCCTCCCTCATCAGTGGAAACCATGAGGTCAGTATGAGGAATCTTCCTGTGTAAACTTGTGTGTTGGTCAACTCTGATCATGTGTCGTGCTGAAAGGGTTGGTACTGCTCACCCACCTCTGCCTCAGCCTTGATCCCAGGCATACTGGACACTGTATTCCAGGCATCCCCAAACTTTGGCCCTCCAGATGTTTTGAACTACAATTCCCATCATCCCTGACCACTGGTCCTGTTAGCTAGGGATCATGGGAGTTGTAGGCCAAAAATCTGGAGGGCCGCAGTTTGGGGATGCCTGCTGTATTCGTTATCTACCAGTTCTTTGCATCAGGCTCTCCATCTTTCTTTCACCCCTTGTTTCTCATGAGCAGCACAAGCTCAACCCCGGAAAAGAAAAGCTTGCTGCTTTTGCCCCTTGCTCCATTATGTAGCAGTACTGTACTCTGACAGTCATCTACTGTGGTTTAATGATAAGGCTGTCCTCTCCTTTATTCCCTACATTTCTGCAACATGTTACTCAGCTTTGGTGAGGGATTATTATTTTGTTTATCTAAGAAAGATACTCCTTGCTGCTGCTGCTACTGTCTGCCCTCTAATTGGTTTGCCCCTTCTATATCAATATTTCCCTCCTTTGTATGTTTGATTCAACTTAGTTCATTTGTAACAAAGGAAAATGTAGTTGACTTGGCCAAAACAACAAACTTCTAATTTCCATAGTCTCGGCAAACCATGTAAGTATTATAAGCTCACAGATGGACCCAATCTTGTATGACGTATATAGATGTCGTACTGAGTTCATATTCTTTTCAATTCAAAAAACCCCTAAATTTCTCAATCTGCTTACAGAATTTTATTTTATTTTTAGAAACCCTTATCCAGTATTGTTGCTCCTTAACATAACACACAGAATTCCCAAATGCTGCAATGTTATTGTCTGGAATATCTCTCACTGCATCACCATCTTCCAGATGTCTGGCAGGAAATTCACTGTTTTATAGCAATGAGCAATTTACACACACACACACACACACACACACACACACACACTTCTGTATACCACAGCACAAACCTAACATTTAGATTTCTCAACAGTGTTCTTATGGGTCAAAACTGACCTCTTTGTGTGTCTGGGTTTTGATACTGACATCAGAAGAAAACGATGTCTCTGTAGTGAGCTGTAATCTCTACAGTTCCTTCCTATGATGAACACATTCCTGGCTGGCACCATAAAAATATTTGACAAATGGTCAGTGACTTATAAAAAAACACACATGGTTAGCAACTCAAAGGCCAGGGTCTGGATCCAGTCCTCCGGTGCAGGCTTTAAGGAGCATCACAAATCCTGCCATGAAGGAAAGGAGAGCATTTCTGCACCCGGGAAGCTAGCGCAGCTGGCACTGTTCACACAGCAGGATTAAGGGCATAAAGGAGGGACCCCATTCTCCCTCTGCAATCCTCAAGACCAAAAGGATCAAACACGGGTAACCAACGCGTTATCCTTCAGATGTTGTTGGACTACAACTCCCATCAGCCCCAGCCAGCATAACCGGTAGTTATGGATGATGGGAGTTTGTAGACCAGCAACATCTGAAGGGAAGAGAGCCAAGTTGCCTACCCTTGCTATAATATATGCCTGGTAAAGTTAAGCTGCTGAGGACTTGTGCTCACAAGCCTGAAGTTTGGCTGCTAGGTTAGAAGTTGTGAAGTTTTTATCTTCCAGATACCATATATTACAAGTGCATGGAAATCTGTGAGTAAAATGCAGAGCCATGCATTTTAAGAAATATGGCGGAATAGGAGGGTTCGTGGGAGGGGGGGGGAGCATTCCATGAAAGGGTCTACTTGAATCCAACGAATCAGGTAGCAATGTGTCCTGTTAGTCTCAGCTGTAATATTGGAGCCCCCACATTTAATAAGGAGAGAACCAAAGAAAATAAATGCAACCAAACTGGGGTGGGGAATAACCTTTGCATGAAAGGTTCTCCTTGCCCAGAGGTGCACCGAGTCCTCGACCCTCTCTCTCTCTGCAGGTCGAGAGGTGTTTCTGAGGCTGGTTCTGCAACAGAATTCCTTCTGCCTTGTCTTGCTGATAGTGCATGGGCTAAATTCCGAAGCCCAGCCCCCAGTTTCTTCCAGCATCTTCTGGTATCAACAGAAGGGACATGCTGCCCCTTTTGAAGGTGCGAGCCCCACCATTCCTTCAGGGCCCTGCCTTCTGCATGGCTGTTAGACATCTTCTGCTGGATCTGCCCAAAATCAGTTGTCCTCAAGTTAACACTAATGGGTATGGTTTCAGCTCTTGTCCTTGGTAAGTGCAACATCTGGTGCTTTTTCCAGTGGCATCGGAGGATGCTAAGTCCACAGTCTGGAGCGGCTTTCCTCCAGTGCCCTGTCACAATGGTGCTTCGCAGATTCCCATGCATGCACCTGTATGGGCTGAATCAGGGATTCCCAAAGCATCATTTTTCATTGGGGATGATGTCATTCACTGTCCAGACGTGGAACAAATGAAAAGGATCAGTGCTGGACAGGAGCAAGGCAGAGTGAATGGATCCATATGGTAGCCAACTTTTTCTAGCCATGCTTCTGCTTCACCCCCTCTTATGGCACATTAGTGTCCTCAGCTAATCAGGAGTTGCAACTATTAAGAAAAAAGAATCTGAGGCAAGTTCATCTAGAGCAAGCAATTAAAAGAGTCAGCGAAGAGAACTTGATCATTCTTCTACAGGATAATAATAAAAAGAATACTCTTACCATTGAAGTCTTAGCTATCTACAGAAATATTGCTGTAAAAGTCACATATAAAGAGGCTGGGATAGTTACACAGATTTACACAGATTATAAAGCAAGAGTTTCCAGACAGTTAAATGATACTGCTTTTTTACAGGCCTTTAATTTATAATCCCACATGTGAAGGCAAAAACAGAAGCTTACTTGGAAGTCAACACAGCATTCCAATTATGATAGATCATTAAACAGGACATTTCATATTTGATTGGAGAATACCTAATTAAAATATGTGGCGCTACATTTTACACAAATCTTAAGGAAGATATACAATTATTTACAATGTGTAGGTATCATTTTTTATATATATAAAAACACCATCAGCTCATTTTATTGATATTCTTAAATTATATCTTCCCAAAATGGCATATCCACTATACAAGGAGTATTTTAAAGATATACTGCAGATTTTTTTAATGAAAAAAAACCTCATCAACATGGCATATGTGCAAAAGTTTAAATAACCACCTCAATTTAAAATAATATTTTCCATTTACTAACTGAGCTAGTCAGCCAATTTCATAGATCATGGGTAGGCAAACTAAGGCCCAGGTGCCAGATTCGGCCCAATCACCTTCTAAATCTGACCCACGGATGGTCCAGGAATCAGTGTGTTTTTACATGAGTAGAATGTGTCCTTTTATTTAAAATGCATCTCTGGGTTATTTGTGGGGCATAGGAATTCATTCATATATTTTTTCAAAATACAGCCCGGCCCCAGAGAAGGTCTGAGGGACAGTGGACCCCTGCTGAAAAAGTTTGCTAACCCCTGTGATGATAGATGATAGATAGATAGATAGATAGATAGATAGATAGATAGATAGATAGATGATAGATATAGCATCCCTCTGTCTCGAGAGACAATGAAATGCACCCCCGAAAGTGAAGTCAAACTGCTGGAGAATCACAGCGCCTGCTTTGGCTGCAGAGACAGGTAACTCATAACTGCTGCCTCCTGTGTTGCTTTTGCTGCAAGAGCAGCACCAAAGTTACTGGACCAGTCCAATCATGGGTCCAATGGTCAAGAAGGCGGTTGGTGCACGTGCTGCAGAGGGAAATAAGGGGCAGCTGGGATTCGTCAACCTGGGAAAGTAGCCCATCTAGGAGAAGGAAACCCGGTCCTATACCTCCGCTTCCTTGCAACTACTGTAAACTCATTCATGAGAAAGGCTTTGGGAGTAAACTTTGTGGGAAAATATGTACCCCCTGCTTTGCGGGACATCTTTTTTTGAGGGGGAAGGCTAAGGAGTAAATCCTTCACAAATCCTGTGTCCCAAATCTTCTGTAATATGCAGATGATTCTGGGATGGGCATCTGGATCATAGTTTGCTAGGGCAGCCATTAACTAAAACAATTGTGAAAGGACTATGATTTGGATAAGCTAGCAAAACTTGAATATATTTGTTTTCAGTTAGTACTGCATTTTGTTTCAAGTGATGCAATTTCGAATTTAATTTCCAATATGTTAATAGACCCCTTCTTGGATCACTGCCTTGTCGTGGCGAAGGGGCTTAAATAACTTAGAGAAGTTATGTTTTGACCAAACGTGATCCACCTGGAGAAGGAATTGGCAAGCCACTCCAGTATCCCTGCCAAGAAAACTCTATGGACAAAGACAACAGGCATATAAAAGTTATGACGCTGGAAGATGAGCCCCTCAGGTCGGAAGGCGTCCAACATGCTACTGAGGAAGAGCGGAGGACAAGTACAAGTAGATTCAGAGCTGATGAAGCGGCTGGGCCAAAGCTGAAAGGTCGCTCAGTTGCGGATATGCCTGGAAGCGAAAGGAAAGTCCGATGCTGTAAAGAAAAATATTGCATAGGAACCTGGAATGTAAGAACCATGGATAATGGTAAGCTGGATGTGGTGAAAAATGAGATGGCAAGAATAAATATTGACATCCTGGGCATCAGTGAACTAAAATGGAAGGGAATGGGTGAATTCAGTTCGGGTGACTATCATATCTACTACTGTGGGCAAGAATCCCGTAGAAGAAATGGAGTGGCTCTCATAGTCAACAAAAGAGTGGCAAAAGCTGTAATGGGATGCAATCTCAAAAATGACAGAATGATCTCGATACGAATCCAAGGCAGACCTTTTAACATCACAGTAATCCAAGTTTATGCACCAACTACCGGTGCTGAAGAAAGTGAAATTGACCAGTTCTATGAAGACTTACAACACCTTCTAGAAATGACACCAAAGAAGGATGTTCTTCTCATTACAGGGGATTGGAATGCTAAAGTAGGGAATCAAGAGATAAAAGGAACAACTGGCAAGTTTGGCCTTGGAGTTCAAAATGAAGCAGGGCAAAGGCTAATAGAGTTCTGTCAAGAGAACAAGCTGGTCATCACAAACACTCTTTTCCAACAACACAAGAGACGACTCTACACATGGATATCACCAAATGGGCAGCATCGAAATCAGATTGATTATATTCTCTGCAGCCAAAGATGGAGAAGCTCTATACAGTAAGCAAAAACAAGACCTGGAGCTGACTGTAACTCAGATCATCAGCTTCTTATAGCAAAATTCCAGCTTAAACTGAAGAAAGTAGGAAAAACCACTGGGCCAGTAAGATACAATCTAAATCAAATCCCTTATGAATACACAGTGGAAGTGAGGAACAGGTTTAAGGATTTAGATTTGGTGGACAGAATGCCTGAAGAACTATGGATGGAGGCTCGTAACATTATACAGGAGGCAGCAACGAAAACCATCCCAAGGAAAAGGAAATGCAAGAAAGCAAAATGGCTGTCCAACGAGGCCTTACAAATAGCGGAGGAGAGGAGGCAAGCAAAATGCAAGGGAGATAGGGAAAGATACAGGAAACTGAATGCAGATTTCCAAAAAACAGCAAGGAGAGACAAGAGGGTCTTCTTAAATGAGCAATGCAAAGAAATAGAGGAAAACAATAGAATGGGGAAAACCAGAGATCTGTTCAAGAAAATTGGAGATATGAAAGGAACATTTCGTACAAAGATTACCATAATCAAGGACAAAAGTGGTAAGGACTTAACAGAAGCAGAAGACATCAAGAAGAGGTGGCAAGAATACACAGAGGAATTATACCAGAAAGATATGGAGGTCTCGTACACCTCAGGTAGTGTGGTTGCTGACCTTGAGCCAGACATCTTGGAGAGTGAAGTCAAATGGGCCTTAGAAAGCATTGCTGATAACAAGGCCAGTGGAAGTGATGATATTCCAGCTGAACTATTTAAAATTTTAAAAGATGATGCTGTTAAGGTGCTACACCCAATATGCCAGCAAGTTTGGAAAACTCAGCAATGGCCAGAGGATTGGAGAAGATCAGTCTACATCCCAATTCCAAAGAAGGGCAGTGCCAAAGAATGCTCCAACTACCGCACAATTGCGCTCATTTCACACGCTAGCAAGGTTATGCTTAAAATTCTACAAGGCAGGCTTAGGCAGTATGTGGACCGAGAACTCCCAGAAGTGCAAGCTGGATTTCGAAGGGGCAGAGGAACCAGAGACCAAATAGCAAACATGCACTGGATTATGGAGAAAGCTAGAGAGTTCCAGAAAAACGTCTACTTCTGCTTCATTGACTATGCAAAAGCCTTTGACTGTGTCGACCACAGCAAACTATGGCAAGTTCTTAAAGAAATGGGAGTGCCTGATCACCTCACCTGTCTCCTGAGAAATCTCTATGTGGGACAAGAAGCTACAGTTAGAACTGGATATGGAACAACTGATTGGTTCAAAATTGGGAAAGGAGTACGACAAGGTTGTATATTGTCTCCCTGCTTATTTAACTTATATGCAGAATTCATCATGCGAAAGGCTGGACTAGATGAATCCCAAGCCGGAATTAAGATTGCCGGAAGAAATATCAACAACCTCAGATATGCAGATGACACAACCTTGATGGCAGAAAGTGAGGAGGAATTAAAGAACCTTTTAATGAGGGTGAAAGAGGAGAGCGCAAAATATGGTCTGAAGCTCAACATCAAAAAAACCAAGATCATGGCCACTGGTCCCATCACCTCCTGGCAAATAGAAGGGGAAGAAATGGAGGCAGTGAGAGATTTTACTTTCTTGGGCTCCTTGATCACTGCAGATGGTGACAGCAGTCACGAAATTAAAAGACGCCTGCTTCTTGGGAGAAGAGCAATGACAAACCTAGACAGCATCTTAAAAAGCAGAGACATCACCTTGCCTACAAAGGTCCGTATAGTTAAAGCTATGGTTTTCCCGGTAGTGATGTATGGAAGTGAGAGCTGGACCATAAAGAAGGCTGATCGCCGAAGAATTGATGCTTTTGAATTATGGTGCTGGAGGAGACTCTTGAGAGTCCCATGGACTGCAAGAAGATCAAACCTATCCATTCTTAAGGAAATCAGCCCTGAGTGCTCACTGGAAGGACAGATCGTGAAGCTGAGGCTCCAATACTTTGGCCACCTCATGAGAAGAGAAGAATCTTTGGAAAAGACCTTGATGTTGGGAAAGATGGAGGGCACTAGGAGAAGGGGACGACAGAGGACGAGATGGTTGGACAGTGTTCTCGAAGCTACGAACATGAGTTTGACCAAACTGCGGGAGGCAGTGGAAGACAGGAGTGCCTGGCGTGCTATGGTCCATGGGGTCACGAAGAGTCGGACACGACTAAACGACTAAACAACAATGTTAATAGAAGCCTAATTAGGAATAATATGGTCCCATTATAATTGGCTTTTGTAAGAAATAACAGTTTTGATTTTTGCCTTCTAATAATCTCGAGTATTGAAATTTTGTGATAGGCAAACTAATGCATTCACATTTTCTTATCATATCAATAGGGTCTAATTTTGTTGGCTCTTCTATTGAATTATCTGATGAATATAACAAGCAGTTATGATTTAGTGTCATTCATTTTTTTCATTTATTATACTTCTTTGGTCTGAAGAGCAATGTTTGCTTTCACTAATAATATTAAATAGGAATCAATTTTCATATCATCATTCATCTATTTTTTTCATATTGAATAGCCAGAGCTCATTAGCTGAAGTATAACAGATGTGAAATAAAGTTTTTGCTTAATTCTGCATACATTTTCCCCCTAACGTGTACAGCCATCAGAATGGTCCGTTGGTGGCAATATTTGCTGTCAAAACAAAATTACATTACTTGCCGTGCCTCTGCATGGGGCTTTATTGGACGCAGAACATCCAGTCTTCCCAAGTCACACATGATCTGAGATGATCATGCACTGTTCTTGCTTTCCCCGCCTCCTACGCATTAGATAAAAAGGTAAAGGTAAAGGGACCCCTGACCATTAGGTCCAGTCGTGACCGACTCTGGGGTTGCGCGCTCATCTCGCATTATTGGCCGAGGGAGCCGGCGTATAGCTTCCAGGTCATGTGGCCAGCATGACAAAGCCGCTTCTGGCAAACCAGAGCAGCACATGGAAACGCCGTTTACCTTCCCGCTGTAGCGGTTCCTATTTATCTACTTGCATTTTGACGTGCTTTCGAACTGCTAGGTTGGCAGGAGCTGGGACCAAGCAACGGGAGCTCACCCCGTCACAGGGATTCGAACCGCCGACCTTCTGATCAGCAAGCCCTAGGCTCAGTGGTTTAACCACAGCGCCACCTGGGTCCCATTAGATAGTGGCCATAATTGACTAGTGACCAATCCAGTACTGTCCATTCTCACACCAGCAGCTACCTGTCATGTTAAGTAGATATACAAGGACACACAAGTGATGTAGCTGCACACCTTGACCCCTCGGCTGTGCATCTATTGGTCAAGACCTACATCTGTCCTGCACAACTCAGGACTCACCAACCTGGATGAAGGTCTCACAGTGTTGCATTTTGGCCAATAGCTGCTGGACACTTCTCCTTTCACAGGCAGACAACAAAACCAGGGGGTTTATAACGTCTTGTGACTCACCCTACCAAACTAACGGGCTGCAGCTAGATTAGGAGTAACAGGTTGTGCAGGCTTGGTCTCTGGGAACTAATATTTTTGTGTCTTTTCCCCCCTGTAATTACCATATATCATGGCACTCTTGAGAGACAGACATTAACATATAAAGAAAGCCTGACACACCATTGCAATTGAACTGAACAGGCAAGCATGCAGCGCAAGTCCCCTCCTGCTCACTTCCACGTTGCCACCACATCCTTCCCACCCACCCCTCCTGCTTCATGCCATTAATGTCACATCTTGTGGCTCTAAGAAATGAAGTGAGTCTACAGTCTAAATTTAGAGAACAGAGAGTTTAAGCAGAGGCAGAGCAAGTTATGAGTTGACTGAAGCAGACGTATCCTTGGGGCGCAGTTCTCTGCGGTAACATGAAGCAGGACTAGAAGATGTGCTAACTCCTTATAGGAAACTATTTGTTTCCACTGTGCAGTGTTTTTATATGTGTAAATAAATGAAATACAATTGAGTAGTAGCCCTTTCTTATTTGGAAGTCTGGTAGAGCGAAGCCTCCTCTTTCTTTTATATCAATCATGATTTTGTTTTATTCTGAGCTTCTTTCCCTGCCAGAAAAACCTTGATATTTTTTTTCTGCCACTCTTTGAAGCATTGAGTGTTGTTAATTATTAGGATATTTTGAAACAAGAATAACATTTTTGGAAGGACATTTATTTTAATAGCCAAAATCCCGCCCATTAACGGTAATTCCATTCTTTCCCATATTTCCAAATTTCTCTTTATTTATTTCCAAACCTTTACATAATTATCTTGGTAAATACTGTATTTGTTCCAAGGCAAACAACAATTATTGTGGGTGTTGTTATAGCACTGCATGATGTAAATAAATGTTGTCTTTTGACCAATGAGCATATATATATATACACACACACAGAGAGAGAGAGAGAGAGAGAGAGAGAGAGAGAGAGAGAGAGAGAGTAATACCTTGGTTCTCAAACTTAATCTGTTCCAGAAGACCATTCCAAAACCAAAGCGTTCCAAAACCAAGGTGCACTTTCCCATAGAAAATAATGCAAAATGGATTAATCCGTTCCAGACTTTTATAAACAACCCCTAAAACAGCAATTTAACATGAAATTTACTCTCTAATGAGACCATTGATCCATAAAATGAAAGCAATAAACAATGTACTGCAGCCACACAATCAATCAATCAATCAATAAGTAGTTGAACTGGGTTCCACAAATTCACAAAAACAAAGATAGCCACAAAAAGGCGAAATAAATAGCAAAAACAGACAGACCTCAGTGTAACACTCAAAATGGAAGTGTGGCACTCAAAACGGAGCATGTTCGGCTTCTGAAAAAAGTTCACAAACCGGAACACTTACTTCAGGGTTTGCAGTGTTTGGGTTCCAAGTTGTTTGGCATTTGAGAACCAAGGTACTATTTTGTGCGTGTGTGTGCACGCACACGGCCCTCTCAAATATTCATTCATAATGTAAATACATACGATGTTTGATCTCACACACTGACTCATGAGCTTTTCAGAATTAAAGTGCTTCCATAAGAGTCCACAGCACCTTGATGACTAGAAAGTATTTTTAGAGGAAAAATTTGCCCCCATCATGTGAAAGTCAGAAAGTGAAATCTATCACATAATAGCAGCCGGTGAGCAAGTCAGGCCATATGTGCAAAATAGTCTTCAACTGAGAATGGGAAAGTGAATAGCTCCAGCAAAGTCTGCAAACACAAGCTACTCATGAGACACGATTGAAAGGTGTAAAGACCCCCACCCTTGGGCCTTTTAAATCTCAGAGCAGAGGAGGGATTTCCAGTGGGAGCAAACAGCTGTCTGTTCTTGCAGAATGCAGTTGTTTGCCACAATTCTTAAGAAACTGAAATGTGTATTTTTAGAGATGACTGACAGCTCAACATCTCTGAAAGTTCTGTCTGCCCCAGTCGCAGGTGCACAGTGGTGACACACTCTCACGAGGGCAGCAGTTTCAAGCAACAATTCAGGTCTCTCTTCAGAAATAAGCTGGTGACTCAGCAAGGCTGCGTTTCTCTCTCTCACACACACACACACACATTTTGAAGTAACCGAAGTACAGTAATATAACAATCAAATGGTGGTTTATTTGTTTGTGTTTGCTATTAAATCCTGTTGCACGGCAACTGTCATGGTAAAGAGTCCATTATTTGCCAAACTTTTATCCGATGCAGTTTGACATAAAGGCCACAATGGCACATCATATCTAAGCCTTTGGTACAGCCTTTATAGGGACACGGGTGGCGCTGTGGGTTAAACCACAGAGCCTAGGGCTTGCTGATCAGAAGGTCGGAGGTTCGAATCCCCGCGACGGGGTGAGCTCCCGTTGCTCGGTCCCTGCTCCTGCCAACCTAGCAGTTCAAAAGTGCAAGTAGATAAATAGGTACTGCTCCAGCGGGAAGGTAAACAGCGTTTCCGTGCGCTGCTCTGGTTTGCCAGAAGCGGCTTAGTCATGCTGGCCACATGACCCGGAAGCTGTCTGCGGACAAACGCCAGCTCCCTCGGCCAATAAAGCGAGATGAGCGCCGCAACCCGAGTCATCCGCGACTGGACCTAATGGTCAGGGCTCCCTTTACCTTAACCTTTACCACCTTTATATGCAGGAAAATGAAGTGTACCCAATATGGACTCCAGTGATGCGGAACACTCTAATAATAAAACTAAAAAAGTCCTTTTTTTAAAAAAAAAAAAAGTGGGAAGAAACTCTTTTGCAAGCTGAAATCACTTTCTATATTTCTCCAGTCCATGTCTTCCAGGGTGCACGTCGGAATATGTTCAGAGCTGTGTCTACCCAAACTTTTCTAACACATTCGAGAGGAGATGTCTACTAAGGAATCAGGAGCAGATTGTTTTCGATGTCCCCCCCCCCCCGCGCTTCCCTTCTCTTTAATCCACGAGGCCTTGCAAAACACGAGAAAAGGAGAGAGGCTTGCGCGGGACGGAGGGGGCGAGCGCGCGTGAGAGGAAGAGCGCCCTGAGCACGAGCTTCGCTTGTGGCGGGAAAGCTAGAGGCCGGGGAAGCCCCGACGGTGCTGGCGCTGGCGCTGAGCCAGGCGCATTATTCCCCGGGTGACTGGCGCGCGCGGGAGGGGAGGCGGCTGGCCTGCCCGGAGCGAGCGAGCGAGCGAAGGAGCTCTTGCTTGCTTGCTCGCTCCTGCCCCTAAAGCCATTGTTTCCTTTCCTGGCGGCGTCAATGGAAAAACCTCCCGCCGCCGCCTCCCTCCAGCTCCCCGGGCTGGGCCGGGCTATTTATACAGCTTGGCGCTGCCGTCACGGAGAGCGGCTTCGCTGACGGGGGAGCTGACGCTCTTGGCTGGCGGAGTCGGGCTTGCGGCGTCGCTGGGGCGGCTACAATGGACGCTCTGTGTGCGGCGGCGAGGGGACTCGGAAGAAGAAAGGAAGGAAGGAGAGATGAGTGGGAAGGAAGGAAGACACACACCCCCACCGAGGGCGCGCGCGCGTTTTTCGCTGCCTGCTACCAGCAGCACCCCCAGAAACACCGCGCGACTGCGAGAGCCCCCTGGAGGTGACCACTTGCCCCCCAGGGCTCTGGCGGGCCCAAGGGAGCTTTAGCCCCACTCCCCCGCCGGCACGCCTTTGATTGACAAGAAAGGAAGCGGGAATTATTAGCACGAAAAAGCCCCAGAAACAGGTAAGGAAGCGGGGAGTGTTGCATGCGGAGGAGCCACAGATCAAGCCGCAGGAAGCGGTCCTCAGTTGCAACAACCAGAACTTCTGAGAGCAAAAAAAAAGAAAAAGGAGAGAGGGAGGGGCTTGCTTTCCTTGTCCCCACCCTTAAACAAGCCCACTATTTCTTAGATCGAGGAAGCCTTTTCTCTTGGGGGAGGGGGAGCTTTTTGCAGCCACGCGGAGGATCCGTTTTAAGATCCACTGCACACCGGAAGGCGAGAGCGTGCTCTTTTCTTCCCTGGATGTTTCGCACACCGCGTATCAATGAAATTTGCGCACAAACCTGTTCTCTTTCCTCCTCCCCCTCCCCCACCTCCACTGCCTTTTCTCATTTCTCAGTAAAGCACTATCTGTATTCTGCTAGTATTCAACCTGCTCCTACTTCTCTCTCTCTCTGTCATTTTTCTTTAGTTAGTTCAATTTTGACAATAGTTTTCTGCGCAGCTGGATTTCCGCTGGGTGCAGATGTTGCTAATGGCAGCTTAAGCACGGATGGGCAGATAACATATGGAATGCAACATGTTGCCATATGGTTCCTTTAGCCTTTCACCTCCAAGAATATCAATCAAATATATTCTGGGAGGAAATTTAATGACTCTGAACAAGAAGATGAATTGCTTGGTAGAATTTATATTCCTTGACCTGAGACTTTATAAGACAGTAAGCAGATCTTGCAGGCTGTCTAGTAAGGATGTGAAATGAGATGCAGGAAGACTCCAAATGCTGTAAACATCTCTTATTTGTCAGCTGGGATCCTGTGAACTACCAGATATGTCACATGGCCTACTCTTCTGTAGTATAATTTGACGGTACTGTATAAAGAATAATTATGTTAAATGTAACCATGCAATATTATTGCCATCCTATTCTGTGTATTTCTTTCCATGTACCATTTTCTGGAAGGGGGAAAGAGCAGAAAGAATAGTAGTAAAGAATAAGAGCAGGATATTAAAAAAAAATAGAATTGATAGCAAATCTTTTCTATTTTCATTTAGAGCTACTTTTTCTGGGTGTTTTTAAAAATAAAAAAATACATATCTCTCTTGTTTCAGATGGACAAATATACTTATATCATCTAATCATACAAATTTAACTTTACAGAAAGCGGCTTGCTGTCCTCATAGAAGTATAAAAGGTATGTAATATATAGGCTTTAGTGAGCCAGACTTGTTCATTAGCAAATATATCTCGGCCTATTAAGTATGTTAAGCCTTTCCAAAACATTTTTTGACAATGGTGATATCCGTACTCAGAGCAAACCCATCAAAATCAATGGACTTAAGTAAATTGTTGATTGATTCTCATTAGTTTACTCTTACTTATTCGGATATCGCCCAGTGTTTATAGAATAACATTCCTTAGAATCCTATTGCCTTGGACAGTATTCCTAACATATCTGTTTTTGTTGCCTTTGTCTGCCACAGCTTCTATGCACTGACGTACAGTTAGAAGAAAAATACTATTCAGTCTTGAAATGAAGGTTCTGCAGAGCTCAAAGGCTGAGTTGCATGGCTGTACTCAGTCAGGTTGTCAAGCTTGCCGGGCAATACTACCCAAAGCGGCAATTGATTGTAATTTTTGTTTCTGACAGGCTGTAAAAGAGAGAGAAGAAGAATATTTTAGGACTAACAGCATTTAGAATTATTCTTACGTTGCTGCACATTTCCTTCCATTTATATTTTCAATGCATACAGTTCCTGCCCCAACATAGAGAAATGAAATAGTTGTTTACATTCCTTTCCACGTGGTACTGTAATTTATTACAAGGAATAGTATAAAAGTTGTTCAACATTGTATTATATTAGACTTTGCCAAACAGGATATTCATGCTTACTGCAATTCATGCTACAATCAATATCCAGTATCATAGCTGCCAAGTTATCCCTTTTTTACAGGGATTTTCCCTTATGCTGAATAGGCTTCCTCGCGAGAAAAGGGAAAACTTGGCAGCTATGTCCAGTATGTTTGAAGAATCATAGATGCTGATTTCTGCTGGCATAAAAAATGGTTAGTCTTAGTAAGGAAGGGAAAGTCATTTTCATTTTCAAAGTCCACTATGTGACTTCAGTAGGAGAGTGGACGAAGTTGTCCTTTTAGTTTGCAACCAAGTGTTCTTTCGGACTATTACATACTCAGGTCTGTGGGAACTGCCCCACGCAGCTACAGTCACTCAAAGTCTGGTTGCAATGCCTACATAATGAACTGTGCAAATAATTATTTCACACCTACAGGTGTAAAAAATGGACGTAGTAATGCCTGTGCTGCTAAAAATAGCAATATAGATCTGGTTTTAGAAGCACATAATCTATTCACATGAACACTTGTATCAACATCTTTAAACATTATTTCCCTATTTGCTCCATAAGAGTTTAAGGCCCAGCCCATGTGTAACAACAGCCGGATGGCTTCCTCTCCATTGCAAAATGCCCTCAGGAGGAAACTGTGCAGCAGAGGAGGACTTGGAATCCCTACCCCTCCACTCCAGCCTTCTCTAGTGAGGATGCTTTGCAATGCAGAAGAAGCCACTGGGCTCACATTGCAGTTTAGTGGAGAAACCCCTTTGGGTAAACGTCTACAATTGAATTGGAGCCAGTAAAAGCCTTTTGAGGAGCTCTGTTGTCATGTATACAAACAATGCAGGATTATTTATCTCAAAAGCCCTACTTACCGTATATTCCTGCGTACAAGACTACTTTTTAACCCAGCATAATCTTCTCAAAAGTCGGGGGTCGTCTTATACGTACAGTATATCCCAAACTATATTTTAACTGGAAAAGTTGGGGGTTGTCTTATATGCCCAGTCATCTTATACGCCGGAATATGCGGTACCTTTCATGGTCATAGTTGTGCAGTCCTGACATAGATAAAGAATTTAGTTAATGAGAAGTTTTTCTTTAAATAAGTATAACAGGCATGTCCAACAGGTAGATTGTGATCTACCAGTAGATCACTGGATTTCTGTGGTAGATCACTGCTAGATCACTGGCACCCCTAAAAAAAGCTCACCCAAAATTTTCCTTCTCCCTAAAAAAAGCTGAACTATGACCTAAAGCCCTAAACAAAAATGGGCCTCCCTCCCTCCTAAAAGAAGCTCAACAAGTTTGACCTAACCCCCCCCCCCAAAAAAACAGGGCTTCCCTTCCTTAAAAAAACTCAACAGCTTTGACCTGAACCCCCCCCCAAAAAAGGGGGTAGATCACTCCCAGTTTTTAACTCTGTGAGTAGATCAGAGTCTCTTGGGAGTTGGCCACCCCTGAAGTATAAGATTGGACTCCATTAAGTGCTTGGCTGCAGAACCAGTCATTTAAAGGAACAGAAAACCATTATTAGTTGGAAGCATCCTAACAAGCTGAAGCGGAAATTGCTCTTAGTGAAACGTCAGGAAAAAATAGTTATGAATTTTAATATGCACCTTCCAAAACAGACCTTCAGTTGGCCCAGGAAATTTCATCATTCATGGTTTTTATCTACTAAACTGTCAGACAGGAATGCTGATGACACAAGTGCTTATGTCTTTCATCGTGAAGGGAAGCAGAGCAAACCAGAAAGAATCTGAACGTTGGTTGCGTATTGTGGATTCTAAATGCACAGGTTCACCCGTAAGCCTTACTCTGATTTCATTACAACCACAGCTGCTGTCTTCCTGACATATTAATATTTCAGCGTTCCTGCTTTTCACGTTGATATATTAGCTATCTTAATAAGTGATTGCATTTGTGAAAGATGCTAATGTTGTGGTGTTCTCTCCCTCCTCCCAACAGAACAGAATATATTTGCATGTAGTTTTGACTTCTAAAGTTGTTCTAAAACATCATTCCACATATGACCTGTAAGGTTACATGTGCTTAGGCAATCTCTCTCCCATATAGAATTATTGGATTTTTAGTGGGAGAAAGTTCTGGACTACGGCACAAAATGTGAAAGTGTACTTGGTAGTTAATACTTTCAACAGATGGCTGATATTTTTTAATTGTGTCCTGTGTTCTAGTATTTAGATACCAGAATGTAGAATTTTGCTGCATCTATAAAACTGTTTGCATTTATTTAACATAGGCTTCTTTTTGAGCATGGAGCCATGAGTGTTTGTTCTCCCTGTCTTTTTTTTCACATCATTACTCTGATACTGCTTGATTAGCTCCCTCCCCAGTCATGATTGGTAATTAAAATAGGCATTAAAATTAGTCACTTAGCAATTTTGCTGTTCAATTGGCAATTAAATTACTTAATTGCAATTAAAGTCCTAATTTTAATTGGCAAAATGATAGATGTAGATTTAAGATAATATGTATAAATACTTTAATAAGTGTCTATATAAGGATTACTTAATTACCCAACTTCAAGTTTATGTTGTTAACTTCAGAACTTTAAAATGAGCAATGAAATTTTATATTATATCTATTCTAAAGATATGGTAATTAGCATGTGACTTATCACTATAAGGGCCCAGCTATAAATAAGTTCTAAAAATGTACAAGAAGGGCATAGGATAGCCAATATAACAAGCATCGAGGCACAGGTATGCCTTTTGCTTGGAAGCACCATTTAATCAATAGCACTTACGTATTAGTAATTATGTTTAGGATGGAAGGGTTACACAAAATCTAGTAAATTTCTCAATGGAAAGAGAGGTGGGATTACTGAAACACAGAGCATTCCTCTTCCAAATAATTCATATAATGCATCAATAATTTGAGATATTTTACTAGCTGCCTTTTTGTTGGTGTTTAGCTTTGATGTGCTACTGAGACCCAAGCACCAGAAAAAAATGCAGTTGAGTTTTGCATTTTAGAAGCAAACCCTGCAAATGCACCATGGCCTGGAGGATACGGTGCTCTTCATTTTAAGTAGTGTAAAATAGGGAACTTGGCAGATGCCTCATTTTCTGCAGGGGTAACTTACTGAATTTCTCTTTTATACACAACTATTAAAGAAACAGGAGCTCTTTCTCCATTTTCATCCATCACACACAACTTCCTCCTGAAGACCTGCTTTTATCAGTCTCAGTTTTATGCTTCTCGCAAATAAAGCTTTAGATAAAATATTGGAAAGCAAAAGCCATAATAATTTGAAAATATAGCTTTGTCAGTAACAAAGAACTAGAGTTTTTGGGTTTTGGTTGGATTTTATTTTTTAGAGTCCAATAGCACCAAATCTAACATTCATCAATGGTGTTGTTAACTGTGTATCTCATGCATTTCTGCTTCATGGAAATTCTGCCTTTTCATAATCTGCCCCGGGGCGAAGCATAATTTGTAATGCAGTATTAGCAGCTAATGCCGATAAGGTAATGTGTATCAATCTTTACATAAAGCATAATAGAGTGGTTTGTTTGTTTTAAATGATTCAAAATAAAACATGTATTACAAACTTCAAGTGGAAAGTTGCATCTTCTATATTGATTCATTTATATTTGGCGTATAAATTGTTTTTTACTCTTGTAATAACTAGTCATTTTGTGTTCGTTTTCACATTGTGAAATTTCCCAGCATACAAAAAATAACCCCATTAATGCCTTTGTCTTAAAAGTGTTTACATTTTAAGTGAAATTAATGGAACAACAGAGGTCAAATAATGGTGCTTAAATCTGAGTGTAAGATAAAACAAGAAAGTATGCGTTACTCGGATGGTAAGCAAATGTGTTGGCAGTTGGATGCCAGGCTGCAGTGAGGCCCATTTTGTTGAGATTGCATCCAACCAGCCTTACTCAGAGTAGACCAATTGAAATCAATAGCCATGGCTAGTTTCAGCCCATTTATTTCAGTGGGTTTGCTGACTTGGACAGTCAGATACAACCCAAACTGCCTAATCTTGCAGTCCACTTAGAAGGTACTGTAAAGACACTAAATTCAATGCAGCTTGAGTAAATATGCATAGAATTGCCCTGCCACATACTTTATCAAATCCACCATTACAAAAAGCCACAAAATGGTCTGATCTGAGAGCATATGTTGGTGTTTAAGTTAAGCTGGCCACAGAAGGATCACAGTGTTTGGATGAAACTGCCCAGAGTTTCCCCCAGAAACCACTCTGAATTTCCTGAAGAATTCGCATAAAAGAAAGGCGCAACCCTTGTGAGATTAGGAAGATAGGTTCCACTGAAATCAGTGAGGCTTGGTACAGTATATGGAATTGAGGTGTAAATTCTGTAACAACGGGGGAATGTTTTTCCTTCTTAATATTTAATATTAAGAATGTAACATACACACTCGAAATACCTATGCTAGATTGTCAGTCAAACACAAAGCAGTACATTTACATTTTAAAAACTAGTATGACCATAGTTTGCCCATACTGCATTTCTTCTGTCAGTAAAGAGAGATGAGCTGTCTTTTTCTGGGTCTCATTTGCGGGGTTGGAAATTAGTAATTGCCCACAACGCATGTGAATAATTATGAATCTGTATATCAACAAAATGCTATTGCAGGGTCTTTACACTGAAATATGATAGTCTGATGTTGTAGCGATTTCTTTGTGATGGAACAGGAAGCCTTGATAGCATAAATGCTTAGGCGCCAGATCCCACAGTCACGCTGATAATAGCGCTTCTTGTTATAACACAAATAATATAGCATTCCTTAACAGTTACTCAGGGCAATAAACACACGCACACACACCCATTTTAAATAATTATTTAAACTAAAAATTAACACCATGCCATAAAGTATATTGACAATGGTGGGCTATCCCATGATATAACACAGTAAAATAGTTTTTATAACATAGTAAAATAATATTTCAAAATCCTTGTGTAGACAAGGTTTTCATAAATCCAAAAGTGCTTATTGCCATTCAAGCCCTTTTGTATTATAACAAATGCTTCTCTGATACTTTTATTAAGTATTCTCAACCAAAACTGACGAATCTACAAGTCAATAACATCCAAGGAAATAATAACTACTGTTTCAGTGACCCAAAAATGCAGGCATTTGATACTGAGATACGTAATATGTAGAGCTCTTATCTTCTGGAGAAAGTATTCCAAAGCACGTTAGAAACCTCACTCGGATTTTATTAGGCCGTTCCAAATACACTTGCTTGTATTGATTGTTAAGCCGAGCCCTCTACCGCCAGGATTGCAGAAATGCAGTAGCTAATGGTTGTAATTGGCCAACTTCACCAGGGTTTAAGAGGGAAACGCGAGAACAGGTTTAGCGACCTTTTGTTTGTTCCGGCCCGGGTGAACTCCCCTCCCCCTCCCCCTCTGTATGGTCCTATGCTATCCTATGCTATGCTTTAAAAAAATCAGACCAAGAAAGAAAGAAAGAAAGAAAGAAAGAAAGAAAGAAAGAAAGAAAGAAAGAAAGAAAGAAAGAAAGAAAGAAAGAAAGAAAGAAAGAAAGAAATGCTTAATTTGTGAAACCTTCGCAGTAGGGTTAGGTGCCAGGCGGATGGGTCAAACTTCAAGCAACTGTAAAGACAGTTTCTGTTTTTAGAAGGACTGCTGAAGATAAAACAAGCACCGATCATTTCTACTATAAACAAACATAAGAAGAAAAAACTTTCGCGACTAGAGTTGGCTCAATACAAGATACCCAAGTCATAAGGTGGAAGGACAGATAGGTATCTATCTCAATAGTTTTTGAGAAGGTGTTCCCCCAAAGGGATCGCAGTGTAGTTTAGGGCCATATAGGCAGAAAGTTGTACCCCTGGGTGCCCGGGGTAGCCAGCTGCTGCTACTGCCAAGATAAGTGCCGAGCCCCACCCACATCTGGAAGAAAGTTGATACAAAAGCGGTAAGTAAACAGCGCTCGCGCTGATAGGCACACAGACATCAAGGGCTGCTGCCGTCTTTGTAGTCCCATCTGCCGTATGGAAACCCTTAAAGCCATCGTGCCCAGCTCCTTGCGCGCGCGCGCGCACACACACACACGGTTGTTGGGAGTGGGGAGGGGTTGGGCAAGCAAAACGTCTCACCGAAAAGAAATAAAAATAAAAGAAAGCAAGGGGGAGGGAAGGTTCGCAGTCTCTCAAAGCCGAGGCCAGGAAAAGGTATAAAAATACCCCCCGTTTTCTGGCTGCTTTCGAGTTTCCGATTCGGGGAGCCTTAAAATAGCCCAGCCCACTGGCAGGCTGTTGCTTCCCCCTCTCTCCGCGCAATGGAGCAGCAGCCACCGCCGGGCCAAGCTGCTTGGGCGCTGCTGCTGCCGCCGCCGCGGCTATTTTTGGCGCATCCCGACCCTGTTGCGTCAATGGCACCGTCCCCTTGCGTCACGCGCGGCCCCGCCCCCTTCTGCCTGCTCTCCCCTCCCCACTCTCACTTTTTCCCTTTCGTTCGCTCCAGCCCACGGGCGGCGGCTGACGCGGCTGGGCTCGTGCTTTCCCCCTCCCTCCTCCTCCTCCTCCTCCTCCCCGCCCCGCCCCGCCCTCTGGCTGCCTCTCGCCCGGGCCAGCAGTAGCAGCAGCAGCAAAAGGAGGAGGAGAACTTAAGGTGGCCGGTCAGCGTTCACCCCCCCCCCCGCACACGACGCACACTTCCTTCCCCCGGAGCCCCACCACCACCACCCGCGTGCCTCCCTGCGAAACTCCCTCGTGCTATTTATAGAGTTCCTAAAAATAGCACGGGGTAAGGGGGGCCGGGGGGGAGGAGGCTTGGCCGGTCCGGGAGGGAATCCCGCTCGGCCCATATACACCCTTCACCCCACTCTCAGCAAAACAAGGGAGGGGGGATTTTCAGGCCGTCGGGGATATCCTTCCAATTCCAACTTGGGTAAGGAAAAAAAAAAAGATGTCCAGGTCTTCTGCGGGGAAGACCGCTCGAAGTAGCCACCGGGTGACCAGATTGCCCCAAGGTAAATAAAAAGGAACAGGTCGGTCTTCTTAACCAAAGCTGAGGATCTGCTCGAGGAAACGCTTACCTTGGCAGGATCTTTCCGGAGACCTGGCCATTAAGTAGCCGATTTCCACAACTATCTCCCTCCTTCCCCGCTCTTTAGCTTGTCCCAGGTTTCCACACACAGCACTGCTAAGCCCCCGTCGTCACCCTCCCCACGTGTAAGATCAGGTCAAACCTTGGCAGTTTAGGAGCAAGGGCTTGGTGTCACGCCATAGGCAGGGTAGATATGGGCGTAGCCAAGGGGCGGCAGGAAGGGCAGGTGCCCCCCCAAATAAATACAAACCAATACGAATTTCAGGTTCTGACACCCCCTAACAAAAGCCTACCTTTACCCTAATCAAAAATCCTGGCTACACCCATTAGGGTAGAATAATAGAAATGTACAGTTGCAGTGCAGGAAAATTTTGCCCAGGGTGGGGCTCGAACCCATGACCAACTGAGTTATCTCTCAGGGGTGGGTGCGTGTGGGCGTTTTAGGGTGGGGGGATTGACACTTTCTGGTCATTTTTCTCCACCTGGAATATTGAGGGGGGGTGGGCCCGGGGGGTGGGCCCGGGGGCGCAGGGGGAAGGAAAGAGGAGACGCCTGTGAATCGCCCCCCCCCATTTTTGGCTGCTTGGGGCTCTGGGAAAGCAGGGGGTGGAGTGGGCACGGGGCTCCCTCGACGAGCAACTTTTCCAGCTCAGGAAGTGATGGCTTGTGCCTTCTCCTTTAGCCCCTGCCCCGCCTGCCCCTGCTAATACTTGCTCCCTGGCCATTGGCACTGCCCACTCGGAGAGCATCCGTCCCGGTGGCTCACTGTGGCAAGCAAGCCCGAAGAAAAAGTGCGGAGGAGCAGGCAAGACCTATGTCTCCCACCCCACCCCACCCTTCAAGGCAGCAAGTCCCTAGTTGGAGAAGCCCTTACTCACAAGCAAGCCTCGCTGGGGCACGTCCAGTGCAACCTTAGACGTGTTTCATCGGAAGTAAGGCTCGCTCGCGCTCCCTTCAGCGAAGCTGGGTGTGCTTAGTTAGGGCTGCAGCCTCGATCCCGAGGAAGTATGTCCGAATCCTGAACATCGTCCCACTTTTCCTTCACCAAACACTCACGCACGCATCCTTATTCCTTGCCCTGCTTCTGCGATATTTGCAAACGGGTCTCCCCCTCCCCCGCAGGACTGGAGCAAATTCTTCTGCATAACATTGTGTCATGTGTTTGTCGTTCCCCATCTATGTAGTAAGGAGGAAAGACGGCACATGTTCCTCAAGCATGAACTTTCCCCAAAGACCGATGGATTCCTCTTCTCCACATCTCTCTCCCCTCCCTCGCCCCCTTGCGCGCACACACTTCTTCAGAAATGATACATTTTGCAAAGTTGAAAAGAAAAGAAAGAAGAGCAGCTAAGGACTCGGAGTGATGCTTCGGGACGTAAATCGGACTAGGGACTGATTGTGCAACCTGTTGCATGCGTTGTCTCAGCTTTTAAAAGGGGATGGACTGGCTGCGTCAACGCATTCCTGGTTCTTTACCTGTCAAATGCCCCGCTCGGAGAAGCAGCACGTGGAGGGGGAGGGCGGATCCGGGATAAGAGACGCTAAAGAGTTTCTGATAGAAAGATGAGTCAATTAAAGATGGATGGACAGAGATGATGATAGATAGACAGATAGACAGATATGCAGAGCAGCCTTGTGTGTGCTCACTCAGAAGTTAAACCCCGCCTTAGGAGCCAGCTCCTAGGGGCCGAGGTCCCTTCGCCCCCAACCATAAAATATTTGAACACTCCCCCCCAAAAAAGAGTTGATAGGCATTGCCATTCAAATAGTGTGTGCACCACATCATGTGATTCATTATGAATATTTTATCCAAGTTGGCACCCCTAAACCACCACCCCTAAATTCAATGGGACTCCCTCCGAGGCAAGTGTCGCCTCCAGGATTTCCACCTCAGATCTGGAAGTGGGCATAGTAGATCCTCTTAAATCTCGGGGTCCTGGGTTGGGGCCCCATGCTGAGCAAAAGATTCCTGCCGTGCAGCGGGGTCGGACTAGATGCCCCTCGTAGTCCCTTCCAACTCTACAATCCTAGGATTTCCTATGAAATAAAATGAACCCGCGTTGCAGCGAAGGGGCGGGAGTGGAGAAAGAGAGGGGGAGATATGGATTGACAGCTGCCTGGGCTCGGTCGGTGACAGCAGAGGGCGGGGAGAGGGAAGGAGGCTTCTCTCTTTGTTTACTATCTCGGACATCGGGGGTGTACCAGAAGAGGGGGGGCAGAAAGAGAGGAAAAGTGGAGAGCCCTGTCCCTCTTTTGGCCCAAAGCAGCTCCCAGCTTGGCAGGCAGGCAAGGCAGCGAGTTGCTTCCCACCTTAAAAGCGCCACTCTTGGTGATGTCACGTCGGAAATTTACCAAAGCGAGCGCTAGCCAACGGTACGGAGCGATCCAGCCCCTGGCCCGGCTGATTGGGCGGGCGGCACTGACGTGCACTGACGCTTGGAGACTCGAGGTGCATGTTGGCTGGGCAAAAGGGAGCCCACATAAACAAAGGCACATTGCAGGCAAGGGCCAGTCGGTCCGGCTTGCTCGCCCCGCGCTGCGCTCTTGTGCCGTACTTCCTGGAGAGAGAAGGAGTGCGTGGCGCCCGGCGGGGAGAGGAGAGGCGGGAGCGGAGGGGGCGCGCGTGCGGGAGACAGGCAGCCCAGCAGCCAAGCAGGCAGGCAAGCAGGCAAGCAGGCAGGCAGGCGGAGAGAGCGACCGAGAAGACGCCGCCGCCGCAGCAGCAGCAGCCGCCGGGGATCGCGCGCTCTTGCTTTCTCCCCGCTCGCTCGCTTTACTTCGCTCATTCGCCCCTGGGAATCGGAGCTACTACTCCCCACCGGTGAATGAATGAAACAGCCACAGCCCAACAAGTAAGTGGATCGCGCCGTGTCTGGGGGGGGGCGGGAACTCTCGGCTTAACTGCCATCTGGATGCGCTGCCCGGGTTTCTCAAAGGCGAGGGAAAGTAGCAGCGGGGGGGGGAGAGGCTCGAGACTGGGGGGGGGCAAGAAAGGAAATGGTAACACGTTCGTGCAGGAGGTTTTGCTCCAAATGTTCTTCCTAGAAAGAAAGATCTCGCTGCTCGGCCTTCAGGTCGGGGGTTCTTCCAACCAACGCCCTCCCCCCTATATTCCTAACCGGCTGTTTCCAGTTATTATAACGTGGGGAAAGTCAACTTTGGGTTTAGTCTAATCGCCTCTTCTGGACTTGGTGCCGCAACCTTGCGGGTTAAGATCCTCGGTGTGCGGGGTTTTATATTATTATTTTTTATTATTTTGGTCCAGGGTTCAATTGGAGAGGGAGAAAAGTTGCTGGGCGGATGTGTGTTGCTTGGGAACGACTTTGATCTCCGCCAGTTGAGAAGCTTAGCCAGCGCGTTGTCGCCTTTCAAGGTTTTATTACTGCCGGAGGTTGGTGGGGGGTTTAAATTAGTGTAACGCACGCGGCTTTGTAACAGCGGGGGGGGGATGCCGGCCCCCTTACCTAGCAGGGATGGCGCGGGAGTCGTTCCGGAGAGGGAAATCCCTTCCAAATTCCGAGGAAAGCTGGAGGAAGGGGAAGAAGATGATGAAGAAGAGGGTGCCAGGGGTTAAACTAGCTGACAGATGAAGAGACTCTTTGCTTCGGATGGAATTCGAATTAAGGCATGCCGGGAACACGGGTTTGGACTGGGCGCAAAGAGGAGAGTCCCTTTGGCGGGCCGGCTGCCTGGCTTCAGTTGTCGAACTTTCCGGCGCTGTTTTTATTAGAAATCTAGAGAAACTGTGTTTGGGGATGTAGTGGTCGGGAAAAGCCAGACACCCTCCCGCCCCTTAGAGGTGGGTCAGTTCCGAAAGCCATCCGGAAGAGTTGAGAGAAGGATCCTTTTCTCTTCAGATTTGCTACTTTGTCGGCGCTCGCGCGTCCCTTGGGCGCCCTTTCGCCCTGTTCCGCCTGCAGCTTCGGGGACTGTCATGGACGGAGCTGCTTTGCTCTTTAATTGCCTTCCTCATTGTGCGCGCGCGTGCCTTTTAATTAATTCACTTTATGGCTGTTTTCCTCCTTTTCCTACAGTCCAGCGGAATTTCTAGAGGAAAGGAGGGGAGATGTGGGTGTCGCCATTTAATTAGTATGTGTGTGTGTGTGTGTGTACCACACACACACACACCCTAAGGACATTTTCTTAAGTGTCTAATTTCCTAATGACTGAAGTACTTCCGAGTAAACTGTGTCAATCTTGGGGCATTTGATAATCTGTGTGCCTGTATATATGGATAGACTTAGACATACACTACCAAGAAGTAAGAGGAGAAATCAAAGCAAATTTCATTGCACTTTTGTTATATACAGTGAGGGGAAAATGACACGCGTGACAGCTACTTTAGATTTTCTAACACAAACCAAGTTTTCTCCTTACATCTAATCTGCTCACACATATCAAGATCCTAATGCCCCCAAACTATCGGTGCCACCTGCCCTGCCTTGGGCTTTCGAGGAAGTCCTGCTCTCTTCCCAGGGGTTGGGGATCGAGTCCCTTGGCAGCCGCATCTTCCCCTCCTAGTCCTTTCCAAGTGAGGGTGAAAGAGTAACAAGTTTTTTTCCCTCCCCTCCTCCTCTCTCTGTGTTTGTTTCCCTCCCGCTCTTCTTGTGCTTTCCAGGGAGCACCCGGGTCACTCTGGAGTCCGCAGCGCTTCCCTCCCGTCTTGGCAACCTGTCCCTCCATTGAATTCCGACGCTGTCCGCCTTTAGCCCCCCCGAAAACGCCTCTCACTCGGCTGAAGGTGGGTGAGTCCCTGGCTATTTGCATCCATCCATCGTCCTCTTCCAGATTCCCCCAACGCTCCCTTCCTGGGGACCTGAAAGCTGAGAGATGGGCTTAGGCACAGTTTGGGGAGGGGGAGGGGAAGGAGAGATCTGATGTGCAGGGAGAGAGGGAAAGTGAGAGGGAGGGGGAGACATATTGGGGGATGTGGAGTGAGGAGGGATATGCGGGCTACACCCTCCGCAGCTCAGGCACTGACAGCTCTCAGACGGCCCTCGTTGGGCTTGCCTGCGGGGCTTCTCTCTGCTTAGAGGGGAGCGTTCCCATCCCTCTTCCCCACTATCAGTCCTCCCCCCCCTGTGGCCCTTCCTTCCCCCTCTCTGCCCCTCTTCTCTCCCCCATCCCCACCTCTACACGCCACGACCTATTCCCTATCTCTTTCTATAGCTAACCCATCTCCCCGTCGCCCAGCTTTTTTCGCTCTGCCGGTGGGCCACGTCGAACTTCCTCCTTCGTCCACTCATCTGTCCTGCCATCTCAGCCCGGCTTTCTCCCCTTGCTGCCCCACTTCCCACCTCCCCTCCTCCTCCTCCTCCTCCAGCGACCTTCCTCTTCTTCCTCCCAAACCCCCTTCCCCGACGTGAGGGCGGTGGTTGGTGGTGGTGGTGGGGCACAAAGAGGGAGCTTGACGGTGTGGGCGGTTGGGTTTTCCCCTTCGGGGTTTGTTGCTGCGCAGGATCTAACCACCCTGACCCCCCAGCTGAGCCATGTTGTTGTGCCGTGTCTCGTTTTCAGCCATGCCCTGCGTCCAGGCTCAGTTCGGGTCCTCGCCGCAAGGAGCCAGCCCGGCCACGCAGAGCTACGCTTACCACCACTCGGCGGCTGCCGGGGAGTACAGCTCGGACTTCTTAACGCCCGAGTTTGTCAAGTTTAGCATGGACCTGACCAACACTGAAATCACTGCCACCACTTCTCTCCCCAGCTTCAGTACGTTCATGGACAACTACGGCGCCGCCGCCGCAGCAGCCGCCGCGGGCTACGACGTCAAGCCTCCTTGCCTGTACCAAATGCCCTCGCAGCCGCCTCCGCCTCCGCCACCCCCGCCGCCACCCCCGCCGCCCTCCATCAAGGTCGAGGAACTGCCCCTGCACGGCCACGCGCACGGCTACCCCCCGCCGCCGCCCCAGCAGCCGCCGCCGGCCGCTGGGCCGCAGCAGCCCGACGAGCTGGCCGTCTACTACAAGCCGTGCTCGTCGCCGCCAGCCCCGACCGCGGGCTTCGCCCCAGGGCAGAGCGTGTGGGACGAGGCGGGGCCCTTGCACGGCTTCCACCACCACCACCACCACCACCACCATCACCACCACGCGCAGGCCTACGGCGGAGCGGCGGCCGTCGGGGGCGGCGGCGGCGGGGGGATGCACAAAGCGGTGGCCCCGACGGCCGTGCCGCGCCTGTCGCTCTTCTCGTTCAAGCAGTCTCCGCCAGGCACGCCGGTGGGCAGCTGCCAGATGCGCTTCGACGGGCCCCTGCACACCCTGCCGCTCAACGGCGAGCCGGGCGGGCCCCACCACCATCACCACCACCACGACGGGCAGCCCTTTGCCCTACCCAACCCCATCCGCAAGCAGGCCGCCGCCGTCGGCTTCCCCGGGCTGCAGATCGGGCATGCTTCACAGCTCCTGGACGCCCAGGTGCCGTCGCCGCCCTCACGGGGCTCGCCCTCCAACGAGGGGCTCTGCGCCGTCTGCGGGGACAACGCCGCCTGCCAGCACTACGGCGTGCGCACCTGCGAGGGTTGCAAAGGCTTCTTCAAGGTGAGATGCTGCTGCTGCTGCTGCTGCAACTGCAACTAAGGAGCCGCGACTGGGGGTGGGGGGTGGGCGTCTGTGTCAATGGTGATCGAGGAGGAGGACCAGTTTTTGCGCCTGCCGTCTCTCCAGCTACCGAGCCGCTAGCGCAGCTCTCAATCCCCGCATCCCTCCCTCCCCTGTATATATCCTGTCCTCTGTGCCCATCCATCGCTCCTTCCTTCAAGGCACTGATGGATAGGTCCCTTCTTCGCTCTCCCAATCTTGGCCGAGGCCCCGCCCCTGCAAATTGGAATCAACACCTGGCTATTTTAGCCTGGTATGTTAATTGCCACTCCCCCATTACTCCGCATTAGACGCCGGGCCTTGGACAGCCCTGAAAGGAAAGAAGACCTATGGCGGGAGGCCTCACCCTTACGCTCAGGGTTCATGAACCCAGAATAAACTTCAGTCCTGATTCTCTTCCCTTTGCATCCTAAAGAGAGACGAGCTGTTAATCGCGCCAGGCGTCCCAGCGCGCATAGATAGGATCGGGCCCTATTCAAACGGCATAAACTCCCCCACCAGTTCGCGACTCACCTGTCCCCAAATCTCCTTCGAATCCTTGACTTGAGAAAGTCGCAGTTTAAACCACCTTTTTGGTCTCCCTACATGGGAATATTGACATGCACTTCAGAAACGCCAGACGCTTATATTCCTAGCCCAGATATTACAATCGCCCCTTTTAGTCTAAACTCTCTGCCAAAAGCAGAGACTTGGGGTTCCCCTCCCCCACCCCGCATTTCCCAGCCGTCGGAAGAGTTGGCCAAGTGCAACTTTATTTATTTATTTTCTTGTTGGCCACGCTTTTGTCCTACTCTGCTGCTGAATATGTTAAGGACGGACAATCCGTTATAGCGGATAATCTTTATGAAAGTGGGAGAAGTGGGGAAGGAACCCCACCCGAGACCTCCTCTGTCGCCAGGGTTTATTGTTGGCACTGATCCTGGGCACTGCGGAGGACCCAAAGATGCCCTGTTGCTTGACCAAGGGAGTCAGGATTTTGGAGACGTGCTTTTGTAATCAGGGGAGAGAAAGCGCCGCCAAGCCCCAGACCTCTTTCTCTCCCCCAACCTGACTCAAAGCGTACCAGAGGGATCAAGCCAAACCAGGAATTTAGGAGCAAACTCGGGCGCTGTTGGGTGAGGGTGGGTTTTTAATATATATTTTAATGCTCTCGACGCTGTATTCTGAGGCCTGCGCAGAATCTCTGCAGGCAGCCCATCACCTGGGGAAAAAAGGAAGGAAAAACTGTGGTCCATGTGTCAGAAAGTCGCTGTCCTCCCCAGGCAGCTTTCGTCGCCCAAACCCACTCTCTTTAAAACAACAACAACACCATTTCCCTCCTTCTTCTCCCTAAAGGAGAGGCGAACAGAGGCCGAGCGAGCGGGCGAAGGGGAGTTTTGCATGCGCTCTCCTTTTGCCTTCGGATTGAAATTGGTTAGGACAGAGAACCGTGTCTAAGCTAACCAAGTGGAACGGAATTCCCTATGGTCAAATTAAGTGATCTCTTTATTTCCCCCATTCTGATTGAATAATCTTATCATTTGAAAGAGAGAAGGTCTCGGAGGAATGTAAATAATATGAATGCCCACGGATTTGTATTTACCGAACGTCTCCTCTCTCCTCCGCTTGGCATATCAAGCATCGCCAAGGAGCTGCGGGGCCCGGCGCGCTCGCTTCCCATTTGTTTCGAGATAAATGCCTTAGAAAAGGAGAAGGGCTGGAGGGGAAGGGGAAGGCGAGAGAGTGGGGGGGGAATGGCGAGGCGCTGTGCAGGGAATTTAACCGAGGGCGCCTCCTTTGGACTCCCCCACCCCAATCTCCTCCCCTGTTTTCCGCAGCGCACCGTCCAGAAAAATGCCAAGTACGTTTGCCTAGCGAATAAAAACTGCCCCGTGGACAAACGCCGCCGGAATCGGTGCCAGTACTGTCGCTTTCAGAAGTGCCTGGCAGTCGGCATGGTCAAAGAAGGTACCGCTTGCCGGGGGGGAGGGGCTGCCTGGATGACTGGGAGCGGGGGGCGGGCTGGTCCTCGGAGTAGCCACCAGCCACAGCTGCAAGAAGGAAGCGCAGACGCGCACACTCCTTTCCCGTTCGCCACGTCGGAGAACGTCCGCGCCCCAGCAGCTTTCGGGCCTTATTCAGTCCTATGCAAACGTGTGCAAGCATGGGGAGGCTTCAAAGTAAACCTGCAGAGATAGCGGAAAGCTCTGGAGCCCTGGTCCTTCGACGGCCGCAGTGTCCAGCGCCTACACACACTGACTCGCAGGGGAATCTCCCAGAGAAGTAAATAAATAGGCAAGCAGAGGCCTTAACTGCTCAGGGAGCTTGGCATGACATCGAAGAAGCAGAGGCAGTTACTGGCCCCTCTCTGGAACCCGAGGGCCTTCATCCTACGGTAGACGTGAAGGGAGCCAGGCAGAGGTTCCTTACGTCTAAGATGTGAAGGAGGAGGCATCCCAGGGCAAAGATAGTCGAGGCAGGGTTGGGATTTTGCCAAGGCTCAGATGCACTCTTTCCTAAACAAGAATGTCATTCATATTATGGCTAAGGCCAGGGCTCCCCCCCCCCAAGGGGTAAGTCACTGAAACTCTCGGGTGAGTTCCGGCACCTCTCAACTGGGAAGTGTTTAGAGTGAGTTCCGGCACCTGTTTTTCCTAGAAAAATAGCACTGGCTAAGACCAAACAAATGCTGAGGCCCATTCATGTCTCACAGAAGCTGCACCACTCCATCCCAATTTCAGAGTCGAGATTTCCAACCACAAGGATGTATACAGTGGTGGTTCCTTATATTCATTCAGTGGGAACTCTGGACACCTTTGTGTTGGAGGCTTCCTGGTGCCGTCGAAGAAATAATGGGCACTGCATCCGGGGTGTGTGTGGCGGAGGTGGTGGTGGTGGTGGTCGCTTAAGGGATGTCAGGGCTTCTTCGCTTTCCTGTTCAAAAGCTGCTCCCTCTCTGGCCGGGCGAGTTGACCAGCTCTCTCTTTTGCAGTGGTTCGCACAGACAGTTTAAAAGGCCGGCGGGGTCGCTTGCCGTCGAAACCGAAGAGCCCCCAGGAGCCCTCTCCCCCGTCGCCCCCGGTGAGTCTGATCAGTGCCCTGGTGAGAGCCCATGTCGACTCCAACCCGGCTATGACCAGCCTGGACTATTCCAGGGTAAGCTGGAGACAACATTCGCCGAAGCGTCCGCCTCGCGGGGGGACACGCTGAGCACGCGGCTAGTCCGTAGCGAGGCCATTTCTCTTTTTGGGAGGAGAGAGACCCTTTGCCCTAAAACTGTTGCCAAGAAACCGCGGGAATATTGGAGGACTGCTCTTAAGACACATCAGGGCAGAGGGGCCGAGGATTGTGGTGTGGGTCCGGGGCAGGGGGGGTGGGGGGGAGGTTTACAAGCGATTCAGACGCTTTAGAAACAATGCCTTGCCCACATTTGCTTCTAAGAGAGGCCTTTGATTCCTGTAGGATTTGCTTAGGATGCTTAGGAAAGTCAATCAGGAAAGACCTACTCTCGAAGTAAAGGCGAGTAGGACCGATCCTATTAGGCTTGATCCTCAAAGTCATTATTGGAGACAACACATACACGCGCCTTAGTGGAGTCCCTTATCCGAAATGCTTTAGGTAGCTCATTCAGGGTATATATTTTGGCTCATTCTGGTTTCTGGGGGAAGAGAGAGGAGGGTTTGCCGATTGGGATCTCCCTCTTTCCCTGTCCATGCCGCATAACGCTAGCTTTTTTATTATTATGACCCGGTCCTTCAGTACTTCTGCACCCCAACAGACATGACACACGTGTATATGTCTGAGTAATGAAAATTAAATAAAACGATGGGGACAGACACTTGCGTGGATGTGTTTCATCTACTTAGACATATGTGCTTATACAAGTGTGTGTGTTTCACGACACGTACGGGCCTGTGTGTACAAGAGGATTCATTCCCAGTATCACCAGCGCACCCATTCATTCATCCTATGACACTCGCCTTTCCAGAGGCAAAAAATAAAATCAGGGGCTGCTTGGATTCCCGCCCCCGGCGGGTCCTTCGGGGTGCTTTCCCAGGGCGCCTCTCCTAAGCCGACCCTTCTTGGCCACGGCAATTTCAACCTTCCTAGCACCACCCCTAATTGAATTAATTGCACTGGAACATCTTAATTTCCTTACTGGTCAGACCGAAGTTTAATTGTTATAAAAACCAGGCTCCCCTCCTCGGAATGGGGTTAGCAATTTCACGGGCGATATATTTTAGAGAACCTCATTAAATTGCTGGGGTCTCTTCCTCTCTCTCTCTCCTTCCTCCCCCACTTGCCTTCCCTTCCCATCTTTCCCCATCCATCTCTCCTCCTTCTCCGGAATGGCGACTCCAGTTCCAGGCTAACCCGGACTATCAGATGAGCGGCGACGACACGCAGCACATCCAGCAGTTCTACGATCTCTTGACTGGCTCAATGGAAATCATCCGGGGCTGGGCAGAAAAGATCCCCGGCTTCACCGATCTCCCCAAACAGGACCAGGACCTGCTATTTGAATCCGCTTTCTTGGAGCTCTTCGTCCTGCGGTTAGCCTACAGGTAGGCAAAAGGAGGCAGAGCCGGGACAATTAGGCAGGGATCGGAGGCGGCGCAGTCCTGGGTGTTTGCACGCGCCTATGGGTGTGTGGATGGATGCCTGCCTGCCTGCCTGCCTGCCAGTCTGATGAGAAAATCCTGAGCCGTTCAAGGTCCGCTGAGCTGCGTTTTATTAACTCCTTGGTAATTAGGTGCTTCTTAAGCCCTCCGTTTATTGCTCGGCGAGTAATTAGTTGTTTGCCTCTTTCTCTCTGTCTCTCCGCTCCTGGGTGAACTCCCCCGGCAGATCCAACCCGGTGGAAGGCAAGCTGATCTTTTGCAACGGCGTGGTTCTGCACCGGCTGCAGTGCGTCCGCGGCTTCGGCGAATGGATCGACTCAATCGTGGAGTTCTCGTCCAACCTGCAGAACATGAACATCGACATCTCCGCCTTCTCCTGCATCGCTGCGCTGGCCATGGTGACAGGTGAGCTTTGAGCTCCTACCCCCCCCCCAATCGGTTTTTTTGTTTTTTGCTCCAGATTCATTATTTTGGAAGAAGTACTGCGTCGTCCTACCCATCGTTATAAGTGAGGCATGCAGATCAGAATCCCCACTTCGCTTGCAATCTTACCATAGCTGCCAAGTTTTCCCTTTTCTCGTGAGGAAGCCTATTCAGCATAAGGGAAAATCCCTTTAAAAAAGGGATAACTTGGCAGCTATGAATCTTACAACCCAAGACGGTCTGTTTCATATTTGTACAATTTGCTAAGGCAGAGTTAGAATTGCCATATAAACCAGAAACCTTTCATTCAGCATTTTAAAGTCCGCAATATTCACCCTCACACTTTCCACCTGATTACAATGATACTACAGTATAAGCATACATTCGTCATTAGAATTCCTCCTTCGCCAGTAAACTCCTGCATTTTATGCTGGATTGAGCGAGGATATTTATGGACTTCTTATCCCTAGCCCCTTTCAGATCTGGCTTGAATGAATCCGAAAGAACAACTCTGCACCCACGATTGCAAATATAGAAAATGCAAGGCACAAAACCATCCTCAGACTGTGCGTATTTGTGTTGAGCTACTGGTACACTGTTTGACCCTCTTGCACACTCAAAAGTGTTAATCTGGTCTGTTGACACCGGATACGGTGTGCCCAAGAAGTTGGACAGTGCCATTTTTACACGTACCTACTCAAAACAGTTTATCCGAGATTTAGACCCAGGTGAAGTGCCTAGCCTTGCAAGCTAGGGAACAGCTAAAGTGGAGAGTTGCTGCAAGTTTGCGTCTTCTAGGCAAGGCCTGTTGGCCACACACACACACACACACACACACACACTGCGTCCAGTCTAATAAGCCCCTTGTCTCTTGCAGAGAGGCACGGCCTGAAGGAACCCAAGAGGGTGGAGGAACTGCAGAACAAGATTGTCAATTGTCTCAAGGACCACGTGACTTTCAACAACGGCGGCTTGAACAGGCCGAATTACTTGTCCAAACTGCTGGGCAAGCTCCCGGAACTGCGCACGCTTTGCACGCAAGGCCTACAGCGCATCTTCTACTTGAAACTCGAAGACTTGGTGCCACCGCCGGCAATAATCGACAAACTTTTCCTGGACACGCTACCTTTTTAAAATAAAAGAGAGAGGGAGAGAGAGGGAGAGAGGAAAAAACGAAAGAAAGAAAGAGAAAGAAAGAAAGAAAGAGAGGGAGGGAGGGATTCTTCTTTGCCGCTGAGCTTTCCAAGTGAAGAACTTTCAAAGCCTGGAAGAGAGGGAGAAGGAAGGAAGGAAAGAAAGAAGCAGATGGAGGGGCCTGACTAACACACCTGGTCCGTGAGGAGCACCTATGGGTGCTGCTGGGCTCCCATCCCTTCAGACTGTGGTTGGCCTCTCCTGAAGGACAGAGACTGGTCATTGGGGCGGGGGTCTCTCTCTATAGGCATCCTGGATCCCGTTCCTTGGACTGCACACAGATCCCATGGTACAAGCTTTTTATTATCGCCTAAAACAGACAAACAGTAACAGTATCCTTCCTTCATACACCCCGGTCTCCCCGAAACAAAAACAAAAGGGGGGGGGGGCAGAATTTCCTACTGCTACTATGGTGATGATGGCTATGATGTAGGACCTTTTGAGATAAGGAAGCTAGCTGAGCCTTAGCTGCTGCCGAAGACGAGTGTACTAAGGGAACCCACCTAAGACTTTTTTTATATATAAAATCATTTTCTGCTGTAAAGGAAAGCTGTAACATATATATAGACGACCAGTTAAGGTGTGGGGAGGGAGACGGGGGCGACATGAATCGACAGAAGGCGAAGGATTGTACATTTCACCAGATGCGGTTTGGCTTTTTATTTCTTTCTTTTTTAAAGGAAAACAAAAACTATTCTGTGCCTATTTATGAATAAGCTATTCAAACCGATTCTAATAATAATAATATTAATAATGATAATAATAATTTTTTTTAAAGAAAAAGAGAGATGGGTTGGGGGGGGGAGAGAGAGAAAGTAAAGAATAACGAGAATCAATCAAAGGAGTTCGAAGAAATAAATAGAAGTTGACAATTCAAGACCTAATCGAGAAAAAGCAGGGCCATTCTAGGAGGACCACGTTTATTATAGGCACTTGCTATTTCAGTAATGTCTATATTCTATAAATAGTAATTTCAGACACTATGTAGTCTGCTAGATTTTATAAAGATTGGTAGTTCTCTAAGAAGCCTCGAACGTTTTTCTCAATTGTAAAATAAGTGGGCACACGTGTTACACAGATCCAAACAGATTCTTCCTTCCTAAAACCCCAACCCGCCCCACTTCCCGGACAAAAACCACACCCTTTCGCCAGGGACCCCTATTTCCCGTCTTTGTAAACACCGTCCAGCATTCCTTGTTTGTAAGTGTCGTATGTATTGTTGATGCTGATTAAAAGAATACAGTTTATATCTTGATTATTTTGTTGTCTGAAGCGGAGCCAAGTTTTGCATGCCACAAGCGTTTTGACCGTTTCCAGAGTGCTTATATCTCATATAGAGAAATCCCTGGAAATTAACTGAGCACTTTGAATTTTTATTTCGGGAGTGTTCGGGTTTTGTTTTTGGGTTTTTTGGGGGGTGGTGGTGAGGGGTTGGGAAAAGGTGTATATTTTTCTTTTTGAAAAACAAATGTCTAAAATTGTCGGTTAATATATTATTTTACGTTTCAGTAAGGAAAAATTTAAATATATATATATAATGCCATATTCTGTAGTTTTTCTTTTCTTTTCTTTGTATATTTCCAGGGGGGCACTTCCTTAAGTTTCTGCCTCCTCTCCACTCCAACCCCCCGCCCCTCTCCGTTATGATGTATGACAGTTAGCCTCGGACATTTTATCCCTAAAAACTCTTTCTTTGAGAAAGACACTTTTAATGTTTACAGCAAATAAATCCATGTAAACGAACAGAATCCCGTCTTCTTTCTGGCTAATCAAAGGGCAGCCTCCACGCCCTTATAGGATGCTAGCTGGCAGTGACATTAATAATAAACAGCACATATTTTTTATATTTTGCTGCTGCTGGGATTGTTGCTCTTGTGGTGGTTGGTTTTTTTTTTTTTTTTTCATGTTAAAAATGCGGTGCTGTGATTTCGGAGACGGAACTTGCAGTCTCAAGTGGAGACTGGCGAGGCGAGGCGAAGACCTCGCGAGCTGCTTTCTTCTTCCGCTGCTTGATTTCTCTGCAGATATCTTGCCACCTTATTTCAACCCTGCCACTGGAAGTCTAGGGTCACATGCGCTGCTATTTAAATGGCCCGTTGATAAAGGGAAATAGATTGCGCTTGGTTAAATGGCTTCTGCAACGGAGTTTGTATGTCTCTTGCGCGCGCGCGCCTCGTCATAGTCAGATTTGCAGCCCGATCCTAAGCAGGTCACACCAGTCAGCTGAGTTCAAGGAGGCTGTGTTGTAAAAATAAGCGTCATTAGGATCGGCTCGTATCTTCTGAGAACTTATTTAGAACTGGAGTACAGTAGTTATTTCCCTTTTCCTAGGGGTTGAATTTGGAGAGATGGATCTTGGAAAAGGCGTGCGCGTGTGTGCCCGGGCCCAACGAAATGCTTAACGTGTTTTACTCAGAAGCAAGTCCCACAGAGTTCGAAGGGGCTGGCCATCAAGTAACTGAGAAACAGTTAACTATAAAGAGTATAGGAAATGAATGCTCCAGTTTCTTTCTCTGGAATAAAATCCCATTACATTCAGTAGGATTTACGGCCGAGTCCATAAGAAGTTTTGGATCGGGCTGCATCTCTTGAAGTCTTTAGGATCCGGATTTTCAGTAATCTGATCTGCTAAGCCTCTAGATCAGGCATGTCAAACCTGCGGCCCTCCAGATGTTTTGGCCTACAACTCCCATGATCCCTAGCTAGCAGGACCAGTGGTTGGGGAAGATGGGAATTGTAGTCCAAAACATCTGGAGGGCCGCAGGTTTGACATGCCTGCTCTAGATGCTCTTAGTTTTAGCTCCTGTCTTGTGATGTGTATTTCTATTCCTCCTTGAATAAAATGCTGGAATTATTTTTAAAATAATCAACGCAGCTTATTAACGTGGTAGTGAAAGAGCGTGCTACGAAGAAAGCCAGAAATGATTTAAATAAGTGACATCTTTGGGCATTTAAAAAGAAAACTAGTTGCGCCCTTCCTTCGCCCTCCCCCCAACCTTCTTTCAATCAATCAGAGTTCCGGGATGCAGTGGCACATTAGCCTACTCAAGACCCTAAATAAGTCCATAGCTGCCAAGTTATCCCTTTTTTACAGGGATTTTCCCTTATGCTGAATAGGCTTCCTCGCGAGAAAAGTGAAAACTTGGCAGCTATGAAATAAGTCTCTTGGCGTGGGAAGCAGTATTGCGGAAAGAGAGAGTGGTTTTACAAGAGGATCTTGACCCGGGGAAATTTATCTAGCCTAATTTTGTGGGAAGAGCTTTTATCAATCTGAATGTGGGTTATTTCAGGAGGAAGGTAAAGAGAACCCCTTCCCTGCTCTCTTCAAAGGAAGATAAGCCCCACAACCCTTCATCTATGGGCACGTCTGTTTTGGATCACAGGGGCAGTGGTCATTGCTTCCGCCCGCGCGCACTTTCTGGGCATGTCAGCCAGACAGCAAGCGGATCCTTCTCCTTTCAGAGGAGAAAGGTGGAATGTGGCATGTGAACTTTGGAGAGGAAACTAGGGACGGAACAGGAATAAATCCCATCCTAAGAGAGAGAAATCTGGGGGAAGGGACGTCGTTCAGTGGCACAGCCCCTGCTCCCCACATGGAAAGAGCCCCATATTCAATCCCAGGCAGAGCCAGGTAGAACTAGGAAGAGCCTCGGACTGACACCCTGGACAGCCGCTGCCTGCCAGTACGGACAATACTGAGCTAGGTATGGAGGAATAGTCTGGCTCAGTATAATTCAGATTCCTCTTTTCCTATCTCCATCCTTGGTCTTGGGATAACTGGGCGCAGTAGCGAGGAATTTACCTCCGGGGCGCGTCTACGCGGAACCAAGTCCCATTGAGTGCAGTGAGGCTTACACCCAGGTAGGTGGGTATAGGATTGCACCCACTCACTCACCCGGGAGTGAGCTCCACGAAGTGCATAGTGTTGCGCTGTATTCCATGTTGGCCAATCCCAAGGCTTTTCTGCAGTGCCCTCTCTCCCAATTGGCTATGGGGACGTTCCATCCCCGATGGAATGTCGTGGAGGCGCTCTGTGCCCCGGAGCAATTCCAGCGCATATGTTCTATTTGGGGCGGCCGATCCATCACTTACCCGGTACTTCTCCATCTACTTACACGGTGCGGGAGGGAGGGCAGCGAAGGAGAGACATAGGCATCTTCCCCAGGCGCAATACCTTGGGGAGACAGCGCGCAGTTCCTCAAATCCCTAGGGAGGCGCTCCGGGTAGTCCCCTCTCCCCTCACCCTCTCGCAATCCCCTAGGCGCGCAGAACTGTGAAGGACTGCGGATTACATTTTCAGTTCGAGGGGTTCCCCTCCCCCAATAATCTCCCCCTCCCTCCTGGCCGCCAGAAAAGAAAAAGGCAATATAACTGCACAACACATCTTAAGAGAGGGCAGCCCGCGGAGTTCCTCAATCTCTCTGGGGATTGTCCACACCGGGAGGATTTTGTTGAGTCCTTATAGCCATGAAATCTCCCACCACCACCATGCCACCCACCCTACCGAAAGCCGGGGTTCCTATTCAGAAAATGTCTGGCCAGCGTGGATACAGCACCTTATTTCCCCCCCACCCCGAAAATACTGCAGTAATATGAGCAAGGAAGGAAGATTATGGTGTGGTAAAGGCAGGTGTGGTATTCCCTCCTCCCCCTTGCATGCAGGGCTTTTAGGTTTAAGGGGGCTATTGCCTACCCTTCTCAATTCGTGGGGTGGAAGGCGAGCGGGTGGTAAATATTCCGGATTAACTAATGCGGAGTACAAAGCATGTGAGAGCTCTGTTGCACGCGGAGATCCTTTCCTGTAAAAACCAACCAACCAACCAACCCAAGGGATGCAATTGAACAGGTAAGAAGTTACATTTCCAGGACGAGGCAGCCCTAGCAATGCTAGGAGAGGACCCCGAGGCTCTTCCCATGGGGCGCTTCACCCCACTGCCACGGCCTCCTGGAGCCAGAGGCTGAACTCTCCCGTGCCGTGGGGAGTTCGCAGCCGTACCTCTGGCGGGGCTAGAGGGGAAGCTGCTGCTGCTGCTGCTGCTGCTGCTGCAAAGGGAATAATTCCCTTTGTACTTGAGCGAGCTTCGGTCTCGGCTCGGCCTGAAAGCTGGGGACGCAGCGAGGGGCTTCGCCTGAGCTTCTGATTTAAGGATCCACTTGCTCGCGTGGCTCTCAAGGGCTGAAAATAAACAGGCCCTTCTCCCAGTCGCAGATCTCTCCAGAGGCTGCCAGCCTGGTCAGAAAGCCTGGTCACGAGTCCTGCGTGGGGTTACCCCGGGGTAATTGCGTGAATAGGATTACCCCCGAGGGAAGCAGTGGGTGTGCGTGTGGGGACTGGTTCCCACTATCTTGAATGGGGGCTTGCCTCGGGAGAAGCGATCTCGGGGCGGGGAAACGGATTCCCATTAGCCTGAATGGGATTTACCCCGAGAGAATATATATATATGGTGCGAACTGACTTAACCCGGAAAGGAAGGAAAAGGGTTTGGGGAAGTGGGTGACCGGTGAGTTACTCTCTCTGACCCCAAGCAGATTTCTGGATAAGGGAAACCGACTTCGTGGTCCCGCTGTCTGTTTCTTCCTGGGCAGACCTGTCCCTTGGCCCATGTCATAACAGCAGGGGCCCTTGGGCGGTCCCTGGGGACCGGAGACGTGACCATCCGTCCTCATCACAACACAGGGAAGCTTCCTTCCCCGGCGCAAAGGGGGCCATAGAGTGAGTAGGCCGGCGCTCGAGGAGCCATCTTCCTCCCCCTCCCAACGGGAGACCCGGTTGGGCAACTGGTCGCAGCTGAGGCTGCCCTACCTGTTGCGCCGGACGCCCTTCCGCATTGCCTAACATTTTCTGGCCGCTCGACGGCGGAGACTCCCGCACCTATCCCGACCCCCGCGGCGCCCGCGGACCATTCCATTCTCACAGCCAAAGGGGATGTGCGTAATGAGCAAGGATGGGCCACAGCAGACAGGGCGGGGTCGGGCCAAACTGCCTCCCTCCTCCACCTCTGAGAAATCAACCCACCTGGCCTTCTGCGAGGAAAGGTATTTTATTCATGCTGTAAGCAAGAAGAGCGCTCTCGCCCTGTGCCATTATGATTTTTATTTTAAAGAGATAATATTTTTTTATTTAAACAAGGATAATTTCCAATACGATGGGGGAAGAAAGCCTGCCTAGCTGAGGAAACCGGGTGGAGAGTTTATGTCCTCATCTGACAGATTTGGATATTTTGTTTCCCTTTGTGGAAAGTGAAATCCTGGACCGATTTTCCTTCCTTCCTTTGCCACCTTGCTCTCCTGCCCCCTCGGCCAGTCTTTTGTTGAGTTCAACCTCCTTAAGTATACACCTCTAAGGGAGAGCTCTCCTTTCCGCAGAACTTGGCGCCGTAGCGCTATGCTCAAAACTTGCGCCACGTGGCCAGAAACTATGGCCCCTGTCACTACTTCGGGCGGGGGCGGGCAGGTGGGGCGGGGAATCTCCCAAATGCCTCAACAAGCCAATGAGAAGCGGTGGCTTTTGAAAATATATATTTTATTTTTGCTTTCTTTCCACCCACCGCATACGCGCAAGGATTCCCGCATTCCAGCCGAACAGCAACGCAAGGTCTCGAAGCCCTTCCCAGTTTCTGCCACCGGGAACCAGTCGTATATGTATTTGCAACCCTTCTCTTCCGTGCGCCTACGAACTGCTTTGCATTTTCTAAATCACAACCCGGCTAGCGATCTCTCTAAAAGGCCACTTTGAATGAGTTTCACAGGTGAGCATCTGAGTCCTGCGCCACCTCTTCTTATCCCAAATAAAAAGTGCGGAAGATGCATATGAATGGCCCCACCCTCAAAAAAAAAAAGACGAGGAAGTGCTTGAGAGATTGTGACAGCGGTGACATTCGGGCTGAGCCTGAGAGATCAGAGTGGCAGGTCTGCTCTGGCGGCGGGTCCAATACCGGGTGTCTCCGCATTCACTGGACCACAGCGACTACCCCCAGGTCAGGGAGCCAGTCGATGCAGAAGAGGGCATGGCTCCGGCTCCCTTCACAGTTATGCATCTTGCACGACGAGCTACAGCCTCGCTGAACACCCTGCACAACTATTCAAGTTGCTGGGGGGAGGCCTGTTTTCTTTCGCGTCCGGCCTCCCAAGTCTCCGCGCCTTCTGTTTCTGCCTCGTAACAACCGAGCTCTTTTCGAACAATTCGAATTGAGGAGGGGCGTGGCTTGCAGAGAGCGCTTCCAATTGGAGGTTCCGCGATCCGCAGCGGCTCTCCATCCGCGAGTCTCTTCTCCGCCCTTGCAGATCTGGCCGGATGCTTGCAGAACTGTTACTACTAACAACACTGGGCCCAATCCACTCAGAGTTATGCCTCTTTTATAAATCCCGCTGAGTTCACCGGGGTGGGAGGGATTATCTGACCTTAAATTCTTAGTGAAATTATTATTATTATTAGGTCGCAATCCGAGACCCGCTTGCCTGGGAGTAAGTTCCATTGAACTCAACAGGACTTACTTCTGAGTAAAGAGGCATGGGACTGAACTGCTGCAAAGGGCTTCACTTTGGCTGGATCCTGCATCGGTTGCCAGGGGGTCACAGGGCTAAAACCCCCTTCAGCTATGTCACCGTAATTTGGATGACCGCTGCAAGGGGATATTTGAAGGAAAATCCCAGGTGCACCCTCGCTTGATTTTATTGGCGTTGGTTAGGAATTTGAATCCGGCCGAGGCCCATAGGGTTTACTCTCAGGTAAGCGCGCCCAGACTTGCAGCCTGCCTCTGCAACCCTCCTAAACTCGGGTCTGAACTCTGTCTGAACTCGGTAGGGATGAGTCCCGAGTCAACGTGTTCAGGACCGTGCAAACAGCAGCGCGTCAGTCTCGTTGGACTCCCGAAAGTACTTTAGGATCAGACGCATCTGAACGGCTGTTTGGGGATGGACGGGTTTTGGTTTTTTTTGGAAAGGCGGACACCTGCCTGTGTTTGTCAAGCTTCTCAGCAAAGAAGCAGCCAGGAAAATCATATTGAAACCTTGAAATGCCGGGGAATGAAACTCAAGATGAAACTCATGTTCTTAGACAGATGGAGGCTTATTGCCACCTAGTACTCGGTAGGACGCGCAGCTGTCGGGGCCCGCGAAGGCACGGCGAAGAGCGGATCGAAGGCTCTTGCTCTCCATCCATCCATCAGGCGTAACCACAGCCGGCGCAGGGAGCCCGGCTTGCCCCGGGGAGGCCTCCGTGTCAATCCCAACTAAGCAGGAGGTATGGCTGCGGGTGAATGGCAGCCTCAGTTCCCCACCGGTTAGAAAAGGAGAGCAGGAGGAGTGGAATGATGAGGAAGAGCGATGCCACTGGAACCTCGGCTCGCCTGCGGCCCAGGGGGACGATAGCTTTCTCTGTTTCGTCTGGTTGCACCCATATTATTATTATTATTATTATTATTATTATTATGCAAAAGGAGGCTGCAATTGTTACCAGGGGGCAGGGGAAAGGCTCTTAAGGAAATCTCCCATCCCCGCCGTCTCTCCAGTTTTGGCCAAACCGTGCCCCAATAGCCTGCTAAAAACAGCATCTAAGGGGCGCCCCAAAGGCGAATGGATCCCCCCTCTCTAATTCCACCAATGAGTTCTGCCCAATGCACACTGCACTTGAAAACCGGAAGAGGCGTATTTCTCAGCAACTGGGTACAGGATCGAGTCAAAGCGAAGCACATTTCCTGGGAAGGAGCTGCCCCTGAAAATTATGAATGGGTCTGGATTGCGCGTGTAAAAAGCCCCCCGACACACTGCTCTTGCGCAGGCAGTTCATTTCAATGGGGCTTGGCGAGGGGAGAAGCTCCTGCTGGGTACGCGGGTGGTAAAAGCAGCCGCGTTGGGTGGTTGATCGCCTGATACTCCGTGGGATTGCCTTTCCCGTTAAAGCGCACAGGATCGGGCTACACCTATGTGGGTCACAATCCCACCAATCGCACCACATCTGCTACAAGAACATTTTTAAATTTAAAATTGTCTTGTTGGTGAATGGCATCTAACTTAAAATTTAAATTTCAAAGGGGGAGTCTGCGGCTGTATCCGGGGTAAAAGTTCCACGGGGGGGGGAGCAGACATAATTGCTACAGCGCGTAGGCTAAGGAGGCAAAAGTGCCTAAGTCTAAAACCAGCCTAGGGCGGACATCACGATCGCAAGGGAAATGAACAGGAGAGATTCGCTCTTTTCCGTCCGGTACCCACCCCCACCCCGCCCAAGAATTTTGGAATAATCGTGCCCATCTGTAACTTTATCGCTCCCCCGAACTTTTGCCGCTGTAGAACGAATCAAAGGGGCGCATTCACCGAGCAAGCCATTTTTAGATTTCCGAAGATCTGGGAAAAGCTACGAAGTGGGACACAAGAACCGTAGAAATGTCAGCAGCTAGGTCCTATGCATGCTCACCCCCTAATATCTGCTCCACTCAATGGGTCTTGCTCGCTCCCAAATAAGCCTCCACACAGAATCTGATGCTCTCTGAAAATGGAACAAGCCCCCCCCGTCCTGAACTGACTGGAATCCAGTTTCTGAATAAGCAGGCGGTGTTAGTTCTTGCAAACCGTCTGGAATCCTCGAGCACCGATTCAATCAGTTTGGGGACAGAAGAAGTTGCAAATCTCTGCCCACTTTCCTGGAGTAAGGCTGCAGTCCTAACCACACTGACCTGGGGGTAACCCACACTGAATTAACGGGGTTTATTTCTGAGTAGACTTGGTTAGGTTTTGTTAGGAATAACATCCCCTGAGCCCCCTTTGAAATTACTGGGATTCAGTTCTGGGCGAACATGCTTACGCTGCTGGGTTGCAGTTCCTGCGCATTGTGACTTTTGAGTAAATCCCACCGAACAGAGCAGGACCTCCCCGCCTCCAGACAATATGCATGCATAGGCTCGGATTGCCTGGCATGAAATTACCTCGACCGGGGTGGGAAGTAAATCCCATTGCAGTCAGTAGGATTTCTTCCCAAGGAAAGGAAGCGAGCGGATCGCTGCACTTTGCAAACCCCTTGCAAACCCACTCCGGCCACCCGCCGTTGTGCTTTGCAGCCCCCGCTTGGCTTGGAGGAGGCGACTCCGCTTTTGACCCGCTCCGGAGCCATTCTCCAAGCGCAGCGGCTTGCCTTGAATCTGCTTCACGTGCAGTTGGAAACAGCCCTCGGCCCAAAAGTGGGAAGCTAAAAAAGGAACGGACATACTGTATAACAAATGTACTCTGGGAGTTGCGGGCTCCTTTGCACCAAATGAAAGATGAAACCTGGAGCAGGTTGAGAATCTGCCGCGGGCGCTCTAAATCCAGGCTGTCCACACTGGATTTTTGGGACACGCTGCTACTGCACGGTGAAATTGGCATTTCCTTTCCAGGGAATGACGGGGCTCTTGAGTCTTTAAGAGCAACACAGCAGACCATAAAATATTTGAGGACGCCCGCCTCCCCAAAAGCTGATGGGCATTGCCATTGAAATGGTGTGGGTGTGCAGTGTCATGTGACCGATTAAGTGATCAATATATGTGATCAATATTTTAATCGTGTTGGCACCCCTGCAACAGGCTGAAAGTCCATAGGTTCAGCCTTGCCTGCTGCGCACCTGGGCGAAAGAATGTAACCATGAAAGATACAGAGAACCGACCGGGCAGGGCGGGGCGTAAGAAGTGCACCTCTGATTCACCTCTGATTCTCTGGAGAGCCTTTGGCACCTTAAGGATGCTTTAGTTCAGGACTGGGAGTTGCCCGGATATTGTTGGAATTGGACCTCCCATCGTCCCCCCTGCCTATTGGGGCTGATGGGAGTTGGAATCCAACCAACATCCGGAAGGCTGAGGAAGGCTGAGCGTCTTATTATTTTGCATGTTGGCATTGTTTTACTGATTCGTGGCTTCCTTCAGTTGTGTTAGCAGCTGGTGTTGCAGAGCCAGGTCCCTGCCCCGAGGAGGGGGTCTTAGTTTCCACCTGAGGGACGGGAACAAGGTAGGTCCTAACTAGAGAAGGGGGAAGGGGACAGCGGTAGATCCAGGTCCTGTGTGAGAGACTGAAGTAGTAGTTCCACCCTCCCCATGCCAAAAAAGGGGCCCTTCTCCAACCACAGGCCAAGTACTTTTGCCTACTCAGAAGTAAGTCAAAGTCCCCCTGATTTCAGGGGGATGCACTTCCTCTTTGCTGTAGGGTTCAGAGTTCTCACCTGCAAGCCTTGTGGATGCCAAGACGACAGGAAACAATTTGAAACCCTCCCCCACCCCAATCAAATATGAGAAGACTAATTCTGCCTTCTCTCCATCTGGAATTACCAGGCCTTAATGGATGGCTGGGTATCAAGGGTGCCAACTTGATTAAAATATTGGGGGGGGGAAGGGCTGGTAATTCATAGAGGCACAGCATTACAGCCAGGGCCAGCTCACTCATGCGGCAAGGTGATGGGACTGCCACATGGCAAAATCCACAGGGTCTGTGGGTGAGGTGCTGTTCCCACCCTTGTTCCCAATGTAGATCTCGATCCCCCTCTTGTTCCTAATGTGTGTCTTCAGTCAGCCCTTCTTCCCTGGCGGGGGTGTGGGTGGCACCATTTTGTGGTTCCGCTCAGTTGCCAAAACGTCTTGGGCCAGCCGTGCCTATAACCCTCATTTCCTGATTGTTAAGTCCCTAGTTGGCGGAGGTCACCCTATTCCTCACAGCTCTTTGCTTTCTTGATTGGATGTGGTGGTGCTTGATGTTTCCTTAAAGGGCTCTTATGGCCTTAAGTGTCGCCCCCGAAACTTCCTCTGCTCAGGGAAGTGGTGAGTGCATGGAAATATTATTGTCTTTAATCGACATGCTAGTGCTTTTCTCTTTTCAACCCAGATCTCTTTCATGTTCCCAGCATCTATCATCACGACCCTACATGGGAGGTGAGAAGTAATCTTGTTTCATCAGACAAGAATGTAGATGTTTATGTGTTTAGGCATTATTAGTTGCAAGGGAAACTGGTCCATTACAGCAAAAGGGGCCTTGCCCTACCAACCTCTACCCTTGGCCAGTCCCTGTACCTTCCTGCCTCCTTATTTAAAACCAACCTAGTGAGTGGTACTGCTTGCAACTGTTGGCATCCATCTGTCTCAGGAGGCAATGGAGGGATGCACCTTTGTGGGTGAGGCCTTTCTGTGCAGTGCCCACTGTAGCTGTAGAGAGCAATGTGGAAGAGACATGTTTTGTTGCAGATGAAGGTATCCATTCGTGCTGCTGCAGATGGCCCAGGGCATTTCTTCTCTCTGTGCTCTTCCCAGCGGTCATTTCTCCTCTGATCACTGCTATGCAACCTTAGTCTGTCCTCATCCTGCCCCCAACTTAGTCTCAATATTGCCCTTATAGAAGTCAGCAAGGATGAGGATGGGGACAAAGTTACTTGGCTGGGCCTGTCATTGGTTTGGGCTTTGCCTGCTGCCGGGCTCCCTGCCTTCCACCCTATCGGTCCGAATGGGCAGAAGCCACCTTGGCACATGGTGCTATGGCAAAGTTTCCCAAACTTGGGTATCCAACTGTTTTTGGACTACTATTCCCACTATCCCTGATCACTGGTCCTGCTAGCTAGGGATGATGGGAGTTGTAGCCCCCCCCCAAAAGAACGGCTGGAGACCCGAGTTTGGGAAGCTCTTTGCTAATGTGTAGGACTGAAATGTAGGCTTGCCTGAGGCCTGATCAGAGGGAAGGGGAATAATTCTTCCTGCTCTGCCTCATTAGCAACCCTACATTTTATACTTTGAAAATTGAGACTGAGATATAATGGACATTTGGTTAACCATTAAGATGACTTAGTGAGTTAGTTGTGGGAGCCCAGCACTGTCTCACTGTACAGGCCTCAAGGGTAGCCACCTTTGTCATGTACCCACCACCAGGAAACTGGATGAGAGAGCACCTAAGGCAGTCATCTCCAACCATTTGTCCTTCAGGTGTTCCAGACTCCAGTGCCATCATTTGTGATCACTGGTCATGCTAGCTGGGGCTGATGGGAGAGGCAGTGCAATACAGCTGATGGGTACCAGGGTGTGAGAGGTCTTGGGTCTTCAAATAAGGAGATAATTTTCTTATTAAAGGGGAATGTGTATGTATGGTATATCTTTCAGTGAATGTACTTTGAAACAGATAATGCAAGAGGAAGGAGAAGAAGAGGAGGAGTTTGGATTTGATATCCCACTTTAGCACTACCCTAAGGAGTCTCAAAGCGGCTTACATTCTCCTTTCCCTTCCTCCCCCACAACAAACACTCTGTGAGGTGAGTGAGGCTGAGAGAAGTGTGACTAGCTCAAGGTCACCCAGCAGCTGCATGTGGAGGAGCGGAGACCCGAACCCGGTTCACCAGATTACGAGTCCACCGCTCTTAACCACTACACATCACTGGCTCTAAAGGTAGTGTGCTTCCTTTAAATGGAGTTTCCATGTTTATTGTTTATAGTATGAAAAGTTGCTGGGGTTGTATAACAATAAAAAACCCGATCTGATCAGGTCTCCTGATCAGGTGCATCTGAGCAAGGCTCTGGCTTTCTCCTTATATTTTGTTCTGCTTTTTGATGTTTTAGACTTGGAAAGAGAACTGCACGTGCTATCTGGTGAAAATCCCTCTTTCACATAACAAATGAGTTTTCAGTTATTGCAGGCCTTTGTTGAGTTTCGAAATACAGTGGAACCTCGGTTTATGAACACCTCGGTTTACGAATTTTCGGTTTACGAATGCCGCAGACCCATCTGGAACGGATTAAATCACTTTCCATTACTTTCAATGGGAAAGTTCGCCTCAGTTTATGAACAGACTTCTGGAACCAATTACACCCATGCTTCGGGTTAAGTGCGCTTCAGGTTGAGTACTCCACGGACCCGTCTGGAACGGATTAATCCACTTTCCATTACTTTCAATGGGAAAGTTCGCTTCAGTTTATGAACGCTTCAGTTTATGAACAGACTTCCGGAACCAATTGTGTTCATAAACCGAGGTATCACTGTACAAATAAGTGTTTGCTTTCAGCGGGCTGTTGCACCCTTTACCTGGCAGCAGATTGGGATTCGTGGCAAAGTTCTCCTTTGACAAAAAAGGACGTGTATCCTGGCTCTTTGAGGAGTGGACATGTAATAATAACAACAGTACTGTATGTTTTTAATAATAATAATAATAATAATAATAATAATAATAATAATAATAATAATTTATTACTGGCCAAGTACATTTTCCAACATACTTGGAATTTGTTTTGGCTACATTGCAATGTAAACATACACACACTGTATCATTCACACATTACACTTTTAAGTGTACAGACGTACATACACCCAGAGAAATGTAATGTGGGAGCCAGTGGGAGCGAAGTGGTTAAAGTGTCAGACTAGGACCTGGGAGGCTGGGCTTCAGGTCCTCACTCAGCCTTGGGCCAGTCACTGTCTCTCGGCCTAACCTACCTCACAGGGTTGTTGTGGGGATTAAACGAGGAAAGAAACATGTACACTACCTTAAGCTGCTTGGAGGAAAAGTTAGGACATGAATGCAATAAATAAAAATAACCCTGTGTGAAGAGGCCTCCAGCCTTCTAATTAATTTCCACATTTCTTATAGATGTGTGCATGCTAGGTTAACGAGGCCACCCACTTAAAGTAGGAGTGTCAAAATTGGAATGAATCTGTGTAATTCTTTATTGTTTTAGTCAGCTTTAGAAATTCCTTTAATGGTTATATACTGTACCTAGAAATGTCATTAAGGACACACTTTCTCTCTCTCTCTCTCTCTCTCTCTCTCTCTCTCTCTCTCTCTCTCTCTCTCTCTCTCTCTCACACACACACACACACACACACACACAGAGAGAGAGAGAGAGAGAGAGAGAGAGCAAGCACTCGCTTGCCCCCTCACACTCTCATGGCTTATTTTAATACAGAAGGCAGGCAGTCTTGCAAATTCTGTGCGTACCAAAGTGTTAGGTCTAACTAACCTTTGCAGCAAGTTGTGGTGTGGTGTGAGATGATGGTATTCAAGAAGGTTTTGACAGGTTTGACATTTTATATATGGTGTGCTTCTCTAGTTTTTGACTTCTTCCTCCCAGCCCCTTTTCTAAATAAAAGGTGACTGTTGCCAGACTGATGCATGTAGAGGCTTTTATAGGAAAATAGGAGTTGTATTTCAGGGAAGAGAACTGACTCGGATTCTCCCTACTGCATCACCACCTCATCCATGTAGGTGTGTAATTATATTTTCAGTATATCATTTTCACCTTATTAGCCAGGCAATAAAGGCGTCTCCTGTTGATTAGATGGCACAATCATTTCACCTTTTGTAATGTTCAGAGGCAAAACATTTTCTTTGAATGCTAGGTAGTGTTGCACAGGCTGCATTTTGTGTTTTGTCTTTGCTCAGTTAGCTGCTAATGCAGTTCGCCGAAGGCAAGAGTGCCTGCAAACTAGACATCCTTACTTCTTTTATAGCACAATTCCACAAAGGTTTACCTGGAAGTTAGTCACACTGTCTTCAATGGAGTTAACTCCCAGGTAAGTGTGTTTGTAGGATTGCAACCTAAGTTGGATATTTATCTCATTCCTCTCTTCCATCTACAGTGTTGTAAGATGTCCTCAGAAATAAGGCCGGTGGGGCAGGAAATATATTTTCTATGTAATTAAAGTGATAGTGATGCCACAATCAATTCTGGGGATTTTTTTTTTATTTAGCTAAGAAAAAATGTCAGTGGAACTTTTAATCAGGAAGCATTTTTTTTACAGTGTGTTGAAATGCATAATATAGTTTTATGCATTTGTGAACTATGCTAAGAAAGCTTAACTCTTTACAAGTATGGCCAGTTAAACATTTTTTATTCCCTCTCCCCAAGCAAACTTGAGGGAAGAATAATTTCTGGACCACAAGTTCTTTATTTTTGATTGTCAGATCACTGTGCTTCTCTGAGTGAATATGAAGGAGTAACAGGATACTGCTTTGATTTTTTAAAATGCTTTTTCAGCAGTGGAAATAAACTACTTATCAAAACTATCTCAAGGTTGCGGAAAATATTATCTCGGAAAAATGTGTCTTCAAAAGTTATATTGATGCCCAGGAAACCTTGGTTATTTGCTAGTGTTCTGGTGGTTGCATACATGCCACACAGACTAGTGGATTCAATGTTGGACTTGGAAGACCTGCAGACCCTCCCAAGTTTCCCTATTTTCCAGGGATGTCCCTGATTTAGAGAAACTGTCCCGGTTTCTGATTTGATCCCGGAATGTCCCACTTTCCCTTGTTGTTGTTTAGTCATTTAGTCGTGTCCGACTCTTCGTGACCCCATGGACCAGAGCACGCCAGGCACTCCTGTCTTCCACTGCCTCCCGCAGTTTGGTCAAACTCATGTTGGTAGCTTCAAGAACACTGTCCAACCATCTCGTCCTCTGTCGTCCCCTTCTTGTGCCCTCCATCTTTCCCAACATCAGGGTCTTTTCCAGGGAGTCTTCTATTCTCATGAGGTGGCCAAAGTATTGGAGCCTCAGCTTCAGGATCTGTCCTTCCAGTGAGCACTCAGGGCTGATTTCCTTCAGAATAGATAGGTTTGATCTTCTTGCAGTCCATGGGACTCTCAAGAGTCTCCTCCAGCACCACAATTTAAAAGCATCAATTCTTCGGCGATCAGCCTTCTTTATGGCCCACCTCTCACTTCATTGGAGAAATGTTGGAGGGTATGGAGTTATCCAACCCCTGAGCCGTCTGAAGGCAAGCATGTATAGGGACTTCATTAAAATGTTTAATGTTTTATTATGTTTTAATATATCTTGGAAGCTGCCCAGAGTGGCTGGGGCAACCCACTGAGATGTGTGGGGTATAAATAGTAAAATTATCATTATGGAATGGGACGTCCCTATTTCCGTTGGAGAAATGTTGGAGGGTATGGACCTGGATAGAAAATCTCTGCTTAGTCATGACTTTGGGTCAATATTTCTCAGTCATAGGGCTGTTGTGTGATTAAATGAGAAGAACAGCAGGTTCTCTGCTCCAAATTCCTAAGGAGCTACAAATCACTGTAATGTCTTTCCAAATACATCTGTGTGAGTGTCTGAAGCATTTCTCAGATCTCAGCAAGCATGTGAATTGGTAGGTGTCCTTTCTGCAAATTGTACCAAATTCTGTAGTCTAGGCATACTAAAAACATAACACAATGGAGCAATCCTGTGCATGTCTGTTCAGCAAGCAAGTCCTACACAGTTTAATGGGACTTACTTGCAGATAAATTTGTGTAGGGCTGAATTCTGAATATCTCCCAATCACACAGTTCCAGTTTTCCTAGGCAAAGCACTAAGCCTGTAAAACAAACCTTTTGCAATTAGACATTTAAATCCCACAGCTATTGCAGATTTAAACCACCCATCTTTGAACAAGGTCTTGGCGACTACAGCTCATAAGAAAAGATTCCTTCCCTTTATTTTCTGACTGTTCAGAGAAGTCTGGAAAACAAATAAATCTTGTGCTGTGCCTTAAAGGTCAACAGCATTAGAATATTCTAGACCCAAAACCAGCATGCCACCGAATTTCAGTCCTCAGGGCCCTTAATACATATGTCCGATGTTATGATTGCTTGTCTTGAAGCCCTGTTGAAATACCCACCAGCAAAGGAAATTAGGCTGGCAAACACACCTCTGGCAAAGGGTAGGGCTTTATTGTTAGGATATTCTACAACTGTGGAATGCTGTAGTGTTCCTTGTGATATTGGGCAAGCCCTGTGCTTATTTACTTAAAAAAAATTATATACCGCCTGATTATAAAAAACAAGAAGTAGTTTACTAGAATGCAAAATAATATCATATATCAAAACATGAAAATCCTAAACAAAAGTAGTTTAAAACAGGTATTTAAAAGCACTCGAATACCAATCTCTGGATATTTTCAAAGGGTGTTTAAAACAATTTTTTACCTTGCTTTTCAACATCTACATGAAGCCACTGGGAGAGATCATCAGGGGGTTTGGGCTGGGTGTTCATCAGTATGCGGATGACACCCAACTCTCTCTCTCTCTTTTAAATCAGAACCAGTGAAGGCAGTGAATGTCCTGTGTGAGTGTCTGGAGGCAGTTGGCGGATGGATGGCGGCTAACAGATTGAGGTTGAATCCTGACAAGACAGAAGTACTGTTTTTGGGAGACAGGGGGCGGGCAGGTGTGGGGGACTCCCTGGTCCTGAATGGGGTAACTGTGCTCCTGAAGGACCAGGTGCGCAGCCTGGAAGTCATTTTGGACTCACAGCTGTCCATGGAGGCGCAGGTCAATTCTGTGTCCAGGGCAGCTGTTTATCAGCTCCATCTGGTATGCAGGCTGAGACCCTACCTGCCCATGGACTGTCTTGCCAGAGTGGTGCATGCTGCAGTTATCTCCCGCTTGGACTACTGCAATGCACTCTATGTGGGGCTACCTTTGAAGGTGACCCAGAAACTACAACTAATCCAGAATGCGGCAGCTAGACTGGTGACTGGGAGCGGCCGCCGAGACCACATAACACCGGTCTTGAAAGATCTACATTGGCTCCCAATATGTTTCTGAGCACATTTCTCAGTAGTGGTACCCGTCCTGTGGAACACCCTCCCACCAGATGTCAAAGGAAAAAATATCTACCAGAATTGTAGAAGATATCTGAAGGCAGCCCTGTTTAGGGAACCTTTTAACATCTGAAGGACTATTGTATTTTAATATTTTGTTGGAAGCCGCCCAGAGTGGCTGGGGAAACCCAGCCAGATGGGTGGGGTATAAATAATAATGTATTATTATTATTATTATTGACTTTCAGTAGGCACAGGGAATCTTTGGCCTGTCAGGAGGTCCCAATTTGGCATTGTCAACCATGGCCACCTACCGCATACCTGGTGCCATATGTGATATCAGGTGTGGGGCAGGTACAAATGTAGCTATAATAGAAAAATTACAAGCTTAAAGCATTCCGATAGCACAAAGGGCTTTGCATGAAAACTGCTGCTAAAATGGAAGCTGAAAGCTCCATTTTTGCAGTGGTGTCAGTGAAAACTTTGACAGGTGGGCAGGACAACCTACCCACCAACCTCTCAATCATATGATGTAATAATGGCATCAGGCAACAGACAAGTAGGTTGTCGTTGTTGGCATCCAGAGGGGTTGAAAAGCCAGCTGGCTAGCCCCCAGCTGGGTTGTCTCCTTCCAGCCGTCCTGCTGCGAAGATACATCGGCCTCTGGCTCAGACATAAATCAGTGACCCAGGCCTCCCAGACACTGGGCACACTTTATCAGCGGAGCAAACTACGCAAACAGAAGAGGCATGAAGCTTGTGGAAGCATACTACAACTACGGATTTATTTAGCATACATCAGAACAAAGAAACTTTTCCAACATACTGCTGGGAATGCAACATGTAACAATCTCACACACCTGCTCCTTAAGGTGGAATGGAAAATCCCAACAGTCCCACCCACCCACCAGTTCGCCTGTGAGCGTCAAAAATGTTCCCCACCCCTAGTTTATGATTACTAATTAAATGTTACAGAAAATAATTGTGGCTGGGGATCTAACTTTATAGTCTTGTTTTAATGACTATATTATGCTATATTTTTGAAGTTGGATTGCTAATTTTAATTTCATGGGATTGTTTGATTGAGATGCATTTTATGGTCATATTTTATGACAGGCATGTCCAGCTCCCAAGAAACTGCAATCTACTCCCAGTATATATATAAAAAAACTGGCAGTGATCTACCCATTGCCATTGCAGGGAGGAGGAGCGTGCGTGGATTGCCCAGAGTTGTTGAGCTTTTTTTGGGAGGATTGCACAGAGTTTTTTAGCTTCCTCCCCGTAACTTTTTGCACACAGTAAGGATCCCGCGATCTACCAGGATCAGCTGAAGATCTACTGGTACATCGCAATCTGCTGGTTGGGCACCCCTGTTTTATGTGAACCACCTGGAGAAGAATTCTCTTTTCAAAAAGCAGTATACATTTTTCTTTAAATAATGCCCCCCTCCCGGAGAGCTCGCCCACAAGTCAAGAGACAGTGTATCTTCCCCAAAGTCCTTCCATATAGTAGTAGTAAGAACCTGAGTAAGGGACGTGGTTGGTGCTGTGGTCTAAACCACAGAGCCTAGGGGTTGCTGATCAGAAGGTCGGCGGTTTGAATCCCTGTGACGGGGTGAGCTCCCGTTGCTTAGTCCCAGCTCCTGCCAACCTAGCAGTTCGAAAGCACATCAAAATGCAAGTAGATAAATAGCAGGAAGGTAAACGGCGTTTCCATGTGCTGCTCTGGTTTGCCAGAAGCGGCTTTGTCATGCTGGCCACATGACCTGGAAGCTATACGCTGGCTCCCTCGGCCAATAATGCTAGATGAGCGCGCAACCCCAGAGTCAGTCACGACTGGACCTAATGGTCAGGGGTCCCTTTAACTTTACCTTTAAGGCTAACACCAATCTTTAATTGGCTTCTACAGATGATAATCTATTAGGAGAGATGTCATGTTTGCTCTTTGGTTCTCCTCTTGCACCAGTCATTCATTGTCCTGCAGTGATGGCATGACAAGCAGAATGGTGGTGGAACCATCTTACTTCAGGGTGGTTAATGTTGCTGTAGGGGGTAAACTGTGCACCTTTCAAATTAACAATAGTGTCAAATTTTATTTTATACTTTTATCATGGGAGTGCTGGCTAGTATGTACCCAAGAGTGGTGAGCTCACTGATTTTGTTGTCAAGGGAAGTCCTTCCTTTTACTTTTTTTATTTTCCCTTGGTGATATTTTTAGAAGTTAAAATTGTTGTTGTTGTTGTTTAGTCGTTTAGTCGTGTCCGTGGACCATAGCACGCCAGGCACTCCTGTCTTGCACTGCCTCCCGCAGTTTGGTCAAACTCATGTTCGTAGCTTCGAGAACACTGTCCAACCATCTCGTCCTCTGTCGTCCCCTTCTCCTTGTGCCCTTCTCCTAGTAAAATACTTCACTTAAAAACAAAGAACAACAAACAGCCATCAGGAGTGCAGTATACAGCCTTCCTTGGGTTCCCAATCATACAGGGAAGCCTAGTTGAGGACTGGCTTTCAAGGAGGTGTGGGCATCTGGAATGATGGCAGAATGCAGAGCACTGGAGAGATAATTTTCAGAAGGAAAGAAAGGAAACCCTGTTTTCCTCAGCCACCTTGAAATTAAGGTAAATGCAACAACCCTTCCCCCCCCACTTCCATTGAACATCACCAAAATCTTAATCCTTATTAGATAATTTCCCAGCTTATTTTCTCATTTAATTGATGGAGAATGGTTTAAAAAACACTGAAGAATTTTTCACCACTGCCCAAGAGGGTTCTGCAATGCAAGCATACGGTAATCTGGAGGAAGGATGTCCCTATTCCTTGCAAACAGAGGCTTACAGGGATGTTTTCTCCTTTTTGCAAAAGTTTAAAGTTGCCCAAGCTCTTCAGTGACAAACTGGAATGCTGTGCAACGTTTTCAGGTACAGCATCTCCCGGGTGGCAAAAAGTTCTGCAAGTATTTCGGCAGCTGATCCACCTCCATTATGTTTATATTTCCTTTAACCCTGGTGTTGCTAATTCTCTAGGGTCATTTTTTAAATGTTATTCTCTTTAAGAAATGTCCCTGACTTGGTGAGGCTTGACATTCCGTTGTCCCAGATCTTTCTTCTGTTCTTATCTCCCTGTGCTTGTTGTCAGCTGCCATGACAGCTCCTTACCTCCAGGTGGAAGGGCAGGTGAGTAGCTTTCTTTGGCAACGATGTCAAGATTGCTTTGCTTCATGGAATTGCTGAGAATGAATGTTCCATGAGCAGTTTAGTCTGCACTTTCTCCCTGGAGTCTGAACACATCACTGCTGTGACATGGGTAGCTTTGTTGGCCGGAGGTCTGGGATCATGTGTCCACCTCCCCCAGTTGTCAGTGAAATGTATTTTCGATGTGTGTTCCAGGCTGAATAAGGCAGTCCACTGGTATTATTAAAGGATTGACTTGCAGAGCAGTGTTTGGAAGGTAGGTGCTTCCACAAGGCCAGCGCTTGCCTCTGTAACTGTGCCAAGATGTCTTCCAAGATGCAATGCGGTTTGGTGTGGGGAGCAGAGTGATTGGGCCTAATGCTGTTGTATAACAAATCTGAGATTGGCTATGGACTCAGTGGATGCTGTGCAGGCTCAGCTTCTTGCCCACATGTTTGGCACATTTCAAAGCTTACTGTGTAATGGCTTTAGCCTAACCCAGGCATCCCCAAACTGTGGCCCTCCAGATGTTTTGGCCTACAACTCCCATGATCCCTAGCTAAGAGGACCAGTGGTCAGGGGTGATGGGAATTATAGTCCAAAACATCTGGAGGGCCAAAGTTTGGGGATGCCTGGCCTAACCAGTGAGGTATGCCTGCAACTTGCATAGGGGATCGTATCCAGAGTTAGAAACTTAGATATATAAGCAATTCATCAAATGACACCTTAAACCTAGGTTATGGTTGCCACAACTGAATGTTTAGGCACCTTTCCCCCAATGAAGTTTTTAAAAAATATTATTTATTTTAATTTAATTTATTTATTTATTTATTTTCATTTCAGTACCACTTTATATTTTAAAGAAAAAATCTCAAAGTGGTATACAACACATTAAAACATCAAATAAAACATTCCAGAATAAAACAAATTTAAGCTTCAAAGAAAATGTTTCAGAGTAGGTTGTGTGTGAGATCCTTATAACCCCTGGATCCAGCAAGTGTTAAAATAGAAGCCCGACTAGCTTCCTGTGTTGAGGTGATCGCCTGGGTGATGGACCATTAATAGAACCAAGGAAAGGGGACTCTGTGTGGGACGGCAGATGGGTGAGTTGGCTCTGAGATAGTTAGAAGAACAAAGTGTGAGTTGAAAGTGACCTAGCAGTAAAGCAGCAAGCTGGAGAGAGTGTGAGGGCAACGTTTGAGACCAATGTTTGATTTCTGTTTGAATCCAAGACTGTAGTTATGGGAGAAACAAAACCCTTTTGGAGCGTTAATGCTGCAGGCTCTGGTTGTATATATGTGTAAATAAACCATATATCATAAAGACACCACAGTCTCCGCTGTGCTTCATTCCCAAAAGGAAACACGAACCTTGAGTAAGTGCCTAGAACCCCTGGAACCCCTCACCGCTCAGAGATTGGGGTGGGAAACAATTGTATGCAGATATATTTTTGTAATCATATGTATTAAAAACTTTTTAATGTTGTATTTTAAATCGTTGTAACCTGGCCTACAACCTTAGGCCGCGTAAATAATAATAAACCTGTGTTCTGCTATTCCGCTAAGGTCACTCCCAAGTTACTCACAGTATAGTTTTGCTATAGCTTTCCAGCACAGTTAGCTGAAACCACATTCCAAACTTGGAGGGAAGCAGAGGGAATGTGTGTGTAAATGTGTACCTTTTAACTGGTTTTTAATTGCATCTTGCTTTCCCAGATTTTATTACTGTTCAACATTCTGGCAAAAAGATGCCTTTATTTCCAATTACTTTGTTATGATTCTGTCATAGGGGTTATTCTGCATTGCGGCAGTACTTAGTCTTGTGTGTCAAAGGCTCCCCACCCCAGACTATTATGATTTGCCTAATGGCACTATGGTTATAATTTGTAGGCTAATGGAAGTCAGGTATGGAAAGGACCCATTTGATTACTGAATCAGTGGCCCGCAGATGCAAAGTGTAATCTTCTAGAGAGAGGGTACAGCAGATGTTATGCAATAGAGGCCAACTTGATCTCAACTAATCATGGCAAGCCTAAATCACACATGTTCATTAGGTTGTGGCAAAGATAGTAATGTCAAATTGTGTACAGTGGTACCTCGGGTTACAGACACTTCAGGTTACAGACGTTTCAGGTTACAGACTCCGCTAACCCAGAAATAGTGCCTCGGGTTAAGAACTTGGCTTCAGGATGAGAACAGAAATTGCGTGCCGGTGGTGCAGCAGCAGCAGGAGGCCCCATTAGCTAAAGTGGTACCTCAAGTTAAGAACAGTTTCAGGTTAAGAACAGACCTCCAGAAAGAATTAAGTTCTTAACCCGAGGTACCACTGTATAAACATAATTTCTTTGGCTTGCTTTTTTTTCTGTGAAGATGCATTCTCACACTAAAGGGAAAGCACATTATGAACCTTGTAACTGACTTAAACCACTTCAGGTTCTGCCACATTAAAGGTAAAGGTACCCCTTACCATTAGGTCCAGTTGTGGACGACTCTGGGGTTGCGCGCTCATTTCACTCTATAGGCCGAGGGAGCCAGTGTTTGTCTGCAGACAGCTTCTGGGTCATGTGGCCAGCATGACTAAGCTGCTTCTGGCGAACCAGAGCAGCCACATTGTTGTTGTTGTTGTTGTTTAGTCGTTTAGTCGTGTCCGACTCTTCGTGACCCCATGGACCATAGCACGACAGGCACTCCTGTCTTGCACTGCCTCCCACAGTTTGGTCAGACTCATGTTGGTAGCTTCGAGAACTCTGTCCAACCATCTTGTCCTCTGTCGTCCCCTTCTCCTTGTGCCCTCCATCTTTCCCAACATCAGGGTCTTTTCCAGGGAGTCTTCTCTTCTCTTATGAGGTGGCCAAAGTATTGGAGCCTCAGTTTCACGATCTGTCCTTCCAGTGAGCACTCAGGGCCTATTTCCTTCAGAATGGATAGGTTTGATCTTCTTACAGTCCATGGGACTCTCGAGTCTCCTCCAGCACCATAATTCAAAAGCATCAATTCTTCGGCGATCAGCCTTCTTTATGGTCCAGCTCTCACTTCCATACATCACTTCTGGGAAAACCATAGCTTTAACTATACAGACCTTTGTTGGCAAGGTGATGTCTCTGCTTTTTAAGATGCTGTCTAGGTTTGTCATTGCTTTTCTCCCAAGAAGCAGGCGTCTTTTAATTTCGTGACTGCTGTCACTATCTGCAGTGATCATGGAACCCAAGAAAGTAAAATCTCTCACTGCCTCCATTTCTTCCCCTTCTATTTGCCAGGAGGTGATGGGACCAGTGGCCATGATCTTGGTTTTTTTGATGTTGAGCTTCAGCCCATATTTTGCGCTTTCCTCTTTCACCCTCATTAAAAGGTTCTTTAATTCCTCCTCACTTTCTGCCACATTAAGGTAAAGGTAAAGGGACCCCTGACCATTAGGTCCAGTCGTGGCTCATCTCGCATTATTGGCTGAGGGAGCCTGCGTACATCTTCCGGGTCATGTGGCCAGCATGACAAAGCCGCTTCTGGAAAACCAGAGCAGCACACGGAAACGCCGTTTACCTTCCCGCTGTAGCGGTTCCTATTTATCTACTTGCATTTTGACGTGCTTTTGAACTGCTAGGTTTGAAGGAGCTGGGACCAAGCAATGGGAGCTCACCCCGTCACAGGGATTCGAACCGCCGACCTTCTGATCAGCAAGCCCTAGGCTCAGTGGTTTAGAGCTGTGTAAAATATTTTTTGTAATGGCAGCACAGACCAAACTGGAGAATGAATATTCACTTATATGTGCAAAATCCGTATTAGAACTAGGTGTCTTTTGAGTTTTCCAGACATTTCACTTCCCCTCCCTTACCTTTTAGAAATGTTGCTCAGTACCGTACTTTAATTTGTGAACTACTCTTTGGTATGAAAGTGCCCAAAGGAGTTCACAACACAAGAATAGCATTGTTGCCATTAAACTGCCTAGTGTCGATTCACTTGCAAACATAATATATTAATCCAAACAAATGGTTCATTTGTATACTGGCATTATAACCTTGTAAGATTCATTATAAAATGTATTGATCACTGATCACCCTGCACACAAGATGGTGTTCAAATGAAAAAGGGGTGGGGAACCTTTGGTCTGCGGCCCTAATCCAGCCTGCCAGAGCTCTCCATTTAGCTTGCAGGGCTGTTTTTGGGACCTGTAAAGGTGTGGTGTTCAGGATCACTCCTTGACCCTCCAGAGGCTTTTGGGTGGTACAGCTGGGAGAAGACTGGGAAAATTTCTTCTGTGAATTTCCTTAACTTAGGATCTGAGCCAAGGCCTGCACTTTGTGGCCTGTTTGAGATGGGCTGTCACTAAGTGGCAGAGCGTCTGCTTTGCACCTGGTTCAGTCTATGGCATCTTCGGTTAGGAGTGACAGGGAGAGCTGTCTGAAACCCTGCAAAGTTGCTGCCAGTCAGAGCAGGCAATACTAAGCTAGATGGACCAGTGGTCTGATCCTTCCGAGCTTTCCGAGCACAATTCAAAGTGTTGGTGTTGACCTTTAAAGCTCAGCCCAGTATACCTGAAGGAGTGTCTCCTCCCCCATCGTTCTGCCCGGACACTGAGGTCCAGCGCCGAGGGCCTTCTGGCGGTTCCCTCACTGTGAGAAGCAAAGCTACAGGGAACCAGGCAGAGGGTCTTCTCGGTAGTGGCACCCGCCCTGTGGAACTCCCTCCCATCAGATGTCAAAGAGATAAATAACTATCTGACATTCAGAAGACATTTGAAGGCAGACCTGTTCAGGGAAGTTTTAAATGTGTGACATTTTAGTGATTTTGTTGTTGTTGACATTTTAGTGATTTTGTTGTTGTTGTTGTTGGAAGCTGCCCAGAGTGGCTGGGGAAACCCAGCCAGATGGGTGGGGTACAAATAAATTATTATTATTATTATTATTATTATTATTATTATTATTATTATAATAATCCTGTGTAAGGCAGCTTCCCATGTTCCTATGAATCATAGTGTTGCCAGGGGCAAACTGGAGTAGAGAATAGAAGTGAAGACAGTCAGCTGCAGTAGTAGTAGTAGTAGTAGTAATAATAATAATAATAATTTATTTGTACCCCACCCATCTGACTGGGTTGCCCCAGCCACTCTGGGCAGCTACCAACAAAATAAAAATATAATAAAACATTAAACCTTAGCAAGCCTTGAAGAAGGGTCATTGGAGAGTGAGGTTGGAGTCTTACTCCCTGACCATTGTGCTGAGCTTCTAGTTTAGAATAGAATAAATCTTTATTGTCACTGTCCCCTTGCAACGAAATTTCACAGCCTGCTTGATTGAATAGGGTTTTTATGCTGGATTTTTATTATTTTCATGCTTTAAAAGCAAACAAAAACAAAACAAGCCTTGATTGTTTGTGAGTTGCTTTGAATTATTTTAGAAGAATTGCAAACAACGTGCAACAGACACAATCTGAGCAATCTAAGAATGGCACACTAGGATTCCACATGGCAGTGCCAGGAACCTTGTGGGGGCAGGGACAGCTCTCTAATTATGTGAGGAGTAGGTTGAAGGTACCAATCAAATACCTTGCCCTTCCTGGATAATTTTATTGGTCCAATGAGTTGGGGGATGGTGATGAGGTAAAAGGTCGCAGTGGTTGCTAAGCAACCACTTGGGCCCAATAAAACAAAAACAAAAACCCCTGGGCCTGCTAGGCCGAGCCTGGTATCTTGTTGCCACAAGAAGTAAGGAAAGGGAAGGTGGTAGGAGTCTCAGACCCACTTGAAGTTCACAGTTATGTGAATAAAATGCAGTGCAGTTGAGAGCACAGAGAGTAAAGGTCAGTGGTCCTAGATAATACCAAGACTGTGAGCGGCTACTTTGTATAATGTATTGGAATTAGTGAATTCTGCTGCTTCCATCCAGTGGGCTAGTAGCAGTAACGATAATAATAAAATCTTTCAGGAAATGTTGGTTTTTATCCTATTGCCCAAAGGAAGCAAAAGAGAAGAGGCAAAGCCTCTTCAAAAATGGTGCTGGAAGATCAATTTTTATAAATAGTCATAGTCTTAGTGGAGCAAAAATGCCCATCCCCCCACCGACTATGACTATTTATAAAGATTGATTCAGCACCTTTCTTTTGCTTCCTTTGATCTTTTGGTGCTGCATCTCTCTCTCTCTCTCTCTCTCTCTCTCTCTCTCTCTCTCTCTCTCTCTCTCTCTCTCTCTCTCTCTCTCTCACACACACACACACACACACACACACACACACACACACTCCCCTTCCTTCTACTTCCCAAGCCCACCTTCTTTAACCAGATCTATTTAGCATTACCTATTTTCTGGCTATTTCTCTTTCTGCTAATAGCACAAGGACATGTGTCTCTGCACATGCACAGAGTGGCTTCCCTCCAGGGCAGGTGAAAGTACTCCTGAGCAGGAATCCTGATACTTAAAAAAAGAAAAAAGAATACTTCCCCTGCCTCCCTTGACAATATTCTGGGGACAGCATTACTGTTGTTAAACTTATTTCTCATTCTAAGCCTTAGGATAATCCTCCATACCTGAGCTTACATCCTTTACACACATATGGTGTATGTATGTGCATATAGGTACACGAATATATACATATGTATATGTATAGATATATAGATTGTATAGATATATAGATATAATTCCTGTCAGAGGTGGATGGGGAGTCATTTCTGTGGTGGAAGACTCCCCCCTTCCCATTTAGTGAGTGCGCTTATATGATTTATTTCAAGCCCCTTTACCTACCAAACTGTATATGATCTGAGCTTCCTTTCTTGGGGAGGGGGCATTTATGAGGGGTGTCAACAATCAGCTTTACAAAAAACCAAAACAAAACCCACCCTCGGTGCGATGAGGTCTCAGGAACCCAAAACTCAGAAAGCGTTTCTGAGGCAAAGCGGCTTTCTCTCGCGAGGCCCTGTATGTTTACCTGCTGTTGCAACTGTGTCTGAGGAGCATATTAATATGCCTATTAGTAATGGAGGCCTATTTAATTTTGGGGTCAGGCAGCAAAAAAAGAGAGGAATATTTCTTCTTCTTCTTCGTTGTCGTCTTCTCTCCCCACCCCTCCCCCTTCATTGCTCTACCTGGACAGTAACTAGCTGAACATTTACAACTCTGAATGATATAATGCAATTAAGACTCTCTCTATAGCACTCTAATTTGCATATCTCATTATATAGAGTGACACCATTAGAAGACATGTGTTGAAGCTTTCAAAATGATTATGATATGTGAAGGTATTAGAGGCCATGAATGTGCCTGGCTGGCAAGCAGTGGGCTGATTCCACCACCGTGGCACCGAATTCTCACAAGCGCCGCATCGCTTGCTTGCTAGGTGTTTTTAATGGAAAATAATAGATCCTGGAGGGCTAAAGTCAATCAGCTCTTATTCAGATGAAACTCCCATTGACTTGAGTGAGGCTAGAGAATTTGACTCTGAGAGGGAATGCTAATTAGCAACTGGATTTGATCTAGGAATAGAAATGAGGGTTTTAGGTTTGCTACTAAGCTAGCTTTTTCTTTTTTAAAAATGGGGGCACACCTGCTTCTTTTCATATGTATGTGTTGTTTCATTGAGTCATAGAATTGGAAGGGACCACGAGGGTCATCTAGTCCAACCCCCTACAATGCAGGAATCTTTTTGCCCAATGTGGGGCTCGAACTCATGACCCTGAGACTAAGAGCGTCTCATGCTCTATGGACTGAGCTACCCACTTGTGTGTATGTGTGTGCGTGGTATTAGTTAGTTAGTTTGTTTTTTTTTTAAAAAAATCTCATTAGTTTTTCTTCCCTCTGCTTGTGTATTAGAAACATATGCTTCTATGGAGGAAGGTGGTAAGTAGAAAACAGTGCAAGGACAAAAGGTCACTGAGTGGCTGAACTGGTCATGGGAGTACATGGTGAAGCTCATTCAATCAGAAATTGAGCATGAAGAGAATTTATCAAACGTGCAAGATATTGCATGGTAATTTAACATTCTGGAATATATTTGAATTGATTGAGGTGGGAGACCAGTCGCCTTCCAGACTCCAGCTCTCAGCAGCGTCAGCCAGTGATCAAGGATGATGGGAACTGGAGTCCAACAACATCTGGTTTCTCCTACTTGCATGAGATCCTAATCTTGTGATTTTATCTTTTAAAAAAATCAGAGCTGGACCAAAAAGTTCATTTAGTCAATGCAGGTAACCACCATGCAGCGTCTTTAATAACTGGTCATCCAGCCTTGGCTTAAAGGAAAGTGGCACAGTCTGGCTGAATAGGGGACATGCATCAGATTTTGGGGAACTGCTGAGGAAGAGACCTATTCTAATCTTAACCTTATGGCCAGATACAGGACCCCTACAGGTTAGAGAAGGTTCAAGTGTGAGTAGAGCACCTGATGGACATTTGCAGCATTGAGTGCCAGGCCAGTTTCCCTGGCAGAGTTGAGCAGAGGGTGTCCTGCCTAACCCACTTCTACATATTCACTGACACAGCTAATAATTCGGTTGATTGTAAATGTTTTTAATCGGGTGTGGGGAACCTTTGGCCCTCTGGATGTTGCTGAGCTCCCATCATCCCTGACCAAAGGCCATGCTTGCTGGGCTGAGGATGTTGGGAGTTGCTGTTCCAAAACATCTGGAGGGGCAAAATATTATTTTTAAATAAATGCTGTGGCCACTTTCCAATCCAGAACGCTGCCTGTCTCTTTCTGTTCTGTCTGCACTGAGTTCTTTGCCGTCTGCAATGAGCATCTTGAAGCTAAAAGGAAACAAAATATTTCCCCCCCTTAAACTAATGGTGTGGACACACCTTTGTGGATTGTCCTTGTGCCTCATGTATCATTGTATTGAAGTAGAAAGGAATGTATAAATGGCTTTGCACCCACACAGAGCCCAAATACACCATAGTTTCCTGGTTGAAAGAACATGCTTAATTCAGCTACTCCATAAGAGATAATCTCTTTCCAGGGAGGATTAAGGATCTCAGAATAAGAGAGCTGTATGAACCATGTAAGGATATACTTACAATTATAAGTAAGACGATAATTACCATGGTAATTTGGTTTCTTCATGGATGAGATTTCTTCAAACGGACTCAGAAATATCTCTTTCCTGCTTCTGCAACCCTCTGCTGAGTTTGACTCGCAGACAAAAGCTTCAGATCAATCACCTTAAGGGGATCTATGATGCTCAGAAGAAAGCTCTTCAATGCATTTCTTTCATTTTTGTTTTGTTTTTCATTATTTCCACATGAATCAAAAATTTGCCTTGGGTCTGTTCTTGCTCCTCTTTTTTATGTGTACACAATAGTTTGTTTCTTAGCATGAAAGAAATCACTTACTTAACTGAATGGCTTACATTTGAACCAGGAGGCAAACTGTGCATTGGTGATGATACTGGAAGCTCACTTTAATCCAGGGATGGGGAAGCCGTGGTCCTCCAGATGCTGTTGGACTCCAGCTTCCTTCATCAGTGACCATTGGCCTTACTGGCTGAGGCTAATGGGAGTTGTAGTTCAGCAATAAGTAGTTCCATAGGTTCCCCATCCCTGCTTCATTCACATGGTAGTACTGCTCAACACCTGAGATTTCCTGTTTCCTGGTTATTCCAATAGCAACATCAAGCTATTTCACATGGTGTTGAGATTCTCACTGCTTTATTCTGCCAGTCTCTGCCAGACCCACAGACCATAATGTTTCTACTGGAATATGTAGCAAAGTAAATGTATAATAGCCGAACTCCTTCATAGTATGAAGTAGCTAGTATAGCACTGGGTCACCCTTTTAGAACCACTTGTTCTGAAGCTCTTTCTCAGAAATAACAAGGGCGATTAGAAAAGGCTTTCTGTGTGTTTGTTTTCTGGACACTTCATTGGTCTGTGAACACAATAAGCTGCCTTTGCCATCATACCATTGGTCTATCTAGCTCAGTATTGCCAGCACAAAGTGGCAGTGGTTTTCCAAAGTTCCAGAGAGGGGACATTCCCATCTCAGCTCTATCTGGAGGTACTTGGGATTAAACCTGCATACAAACTGCATGCTCTTCACTGTGTTACAGCCCTCTCCCCCCCGTTTCCTTTTCTAATGTAATTGGTATTTCAGTATGGAAAATCAGATTGTCCACTTAAAAAAATGTTTCAGCTTCAATCTCACAGGAGATTGCTCAAATACTGCCAAAAAACCCAATAAAGACAACAAATCCAAATAGAAAAACAAATCAAGAAACTTGCCTTTATAGTTTTTCTTTGGAGAAACCCAAACACTATTCTTGCAAAATTACCTAATTATCTATATTTGTTCACCTGTGACATACTGCATCTCAAGTGACTATACTTTTTTTCCTCCCACCCTGTGCTGCTTATCTTTGTGAAGAATGCTCTTTCCTCAGTTTGGTGTTTGCTAATATTGCAGCTAATACAGTTTTTATCACTGGTGGTTGGGCGATTTTTTTTAATAAAAAAAATACATACCACACAACTATTAGATAATAAGCAATAGTTTCTTGTTATCTTGTTGCCCATTCATGTCTTTTGCTAGTGCTGTTCTCACATTCCTTAATACATACAGACTCCATGCAGGTTGAGACAGAAGGGTTGTTATTCCATCCTTTTCCCAATCTGACCTCTGCCTGTTCCACCCTCAGGCTTGCCTGCTTCACTTGCACAACACTTGTACACTATGTCCGAAGTGCATATTTGCATCAAGTTCAATGTACATTGATAAGACGGAGCTACATGCATTTGCATGTTATGTTTAATGCATATAAGCAAGGCAGGACCACTGTGCGGGAACTCTAGTGCATTAAAGCTTGCAGGATTAGCTATTGAAATTTTTAGGGCTCCATTTTCTGTTTGGATGCCAGGCTCTGTTTTCAGTTCATAAAGTCCTTTCTATAGGTCAGTTACATTTGCTGCAAGAAGTTGCTATCATAGGCATTGTGAGGTGTTTTTTTTGGGGGGGGAAGAAGTGAGGGGACAGAGGTGGGAGAAAGAGGTGGGATAATGATAGTTCATGTGTGGAGTTTTGTGTCAGCGTCACGTCATTAGGTTCTTTATTTATTTGTTTTTGTTGGCAGCGTGAGAGGTAGGAGAGCCCAGGGCCAGGTTGGTTGCATTCAATTGATTGCAACGAGTTTTGGTTGCATGTGTGAGGCGGCGGGGGTCGTTAGCCATATCAATTTGCATGTTGTCAGGGATTTAGGTTGCTGTTTTGTTGGGCTGTATAGGTGATGAAGGGAAGCCACACCGGGGTGAAAGAATCCTCTTTTGTTTATCCTCATTCACCTGCCTCTGATTACTTCCTCTTCACTGGCCTTGGCTGCTCGACCTACTGTAGCTATGTCTCTCCCCCTTACGGATCTGCCAAACCATGGTCCAGGAGAGCCACAGAAGAACAGGCAGGATAGTCTAGGGCAGCTCCTCAGAAACCACCCTGCTCTGCTGCCACTTTTCTTCACCTTGTCCTCTAACATTGCTGTTGTGTATGAGGCCAAAACGGCGGCGGCAGTGTGAGGTGCCTGTCCTGGTTGTTTCTCTGTGGTTCACCCACTTGAGCTGCTTGCCTGCTGTTCTCTCATCATGCTGCAGTTTGCAGGGCTGCCTATTGGTGGCCACACAAATGACAGTGTGACAACAGTCTTGCAGTTTTATTATATAGTGAGATATATTGGGTGCCAAACTGCTTAGCATCACTTCCCTTTGGCTACAATGGAGGGGGAAATAGTCCTGTGGGTAAGATTATTCCAATCATTTACATGTAGTGTTTTGTTTTTGCTTTGGGCATAATCAAAATTTTAAAAGGGGAGCTGGTATGAGAATACAGGCATTTTATAGCGAAAAGATCAAGATCAAATGTGACTGATTAGATAAATGATGGCTGGAATTGGGTCGGCGTAAGAATAACCTGCAGCATATGATGTTTGCCAAAACAGACAGTGCAGATCAAACAGTTTTAGAAGGATTACAAATGATTCTCCTGTAACTCTCACACTTATTTGAGGCCATAATCCTGTACAAAAATGGACTGTCAAGCCAAGTATGAAAACTTGAGAAATCCCTGTTAAATTAAACTGTTCCAGACAAATTAGGTCAACTTATAAGAAAAACTCTGCATTTTGAAAAAAGAGAGTATGTTTTATACCGGTTCTTCGTTTCTTCAAGAATTCTGCTTGGTATGACTTCACATTCCGGACAGTTTAATGAAGTAGCACATTTGGTAGGACCTGGCAATGCCCAAAGCTAAACACATGTAAGACCTATTGATTTCCCTGTGAGAAAGCTTAAGTACTCACCACTCACATTTGAAATAAATAGGATTTAAAATGCATAATATTGGCTGGAAGATGCCCATAGTGATTAACTGCAGAATTACTTGAGGGAAGTGGTTTAAAAAGAACAACTAGCCAAAATGAATAAAAGCTTCACATTTTAAACACTAGCTATCTATTGTGTTTGGAAATAAAAAAATTCAGATAAATTTTTGATAATGGTCCAACTAATAATATATAGCACTTTATATTGCTGTTTAGTGTTCTCATGTTTCTCACTTTGCCTTAGTAAATCAGTACAACAAACTACAAATGGGGGAAGTACGGTAGGTTCTGATCCTGAGATAGGTTGTGATGTGCCTTGAAGGCCACTCAGTAAGCTCATGGTTGAGGAGATATTTGAACCAAGGATTTAATAACATTTAGCACATTTTTACAGTGTTCCAAAGTGCTTCACGTCCCTTATCTTGTAATCTTTACAGCAACCTTTTTGGGGATAATACTACTGACCTCTCTCAGATTACAGATTGTGGGAAGGGCAGATTGAGGGTCAGGGAAGAGTGACTTGCCAAAGGCTACTTGATGAGTTCACAGTGAAGCTGATGTTTCAACCTGTGGCTTCTTGATTTGGAACTTGGTATCTTAGTCATTCTCCATACTAGCTCATACTTGCCACCAACTTACACTCTTAAGTAATCTGCCACACAAAGTCAAGAGCAAGAGCTCACTATGAAATGCACATATACAGTAGATTTCAGGAAAGATTGTGACCTTCTATTGATGTCACAATAGAAGAATAATTCATTGGCTATGAGCTTATGAGTTCTATGCCTGGTGGCAGATACATGTATTATATTTAAGGTTTTGTTTTTTAAAATATATAAGGTATATAAATGTATAGTTGCTACTTTTCACCCCATATGAAGTTCCAAAAATGACTCATAATGCAATAAAACAACTTTGGGGAAAAAAGTTTAAAATATTGATGAACCCAATTCAAAAACAAATGGCTAACTCAGCTAAAACAGCAGCATCATAGAATAAAATTGGGAGGATGAGACAGCATAAAAAGCACATCCAAAGAAAACCATTCTTCTCTAAAGCTTGGCAGCAGAAAGGTTAAACAAGATCCCCCAAGAGGATTGTCTAGAGCAGCTTTTCTCAACTTTGTGTGCCCAGATGTTCATATATATATATATATATATATATATATATATATATATATATAAAAGATATCTTAGTTTACAAAAATACATGCATTGTCTCTTTTTCAAGTTGCATTTTCTATAGATCAGTTTCATTTGTTGTGAGACATTAGTGTTATATACAATGTTAGGTTAGGAAGGAAAGTGGGAAAGAGGGGGAGTGGGGGTTGGTGAGTTGGGTGAGGGTCCCCAGATGTTCTTGAACTACAACTCCCATCATCCCTGACCACTAGGGTTGCCATATTAAAAAAAGTGAAAATCTGGACACAAATGTCGTTGAGTCAACCTGGGTTGCCATATGTCCATATTTTCCCAGGCATTTTGCCAATTTTCGCCTGGACACTGCTTCCGACTGCGGTATTCTGGACATATGGCAACTCTATTGACCACTGGCCATGCTGGCTAGCAGTGATGGGAGTTGTAGTGCAACAACATCTCAGGACCCAGGGTTGAGAAGACTGGTCTAGAGCTTAGGCGCCACCAATAACAAGGCCCAGTCCTGCATTCTTGCCAAGAACATCTTGAGTGGTGGAAAGATCTTGAATGGTGGCCAAAGTACTTCAGGAAAGGCAAAAACCAGTTGCTCAGTATATGAAACAGCTGAAATGATTGCATGCTGGTGAAAGGGAGGAACACACACATGCCATTCTAAATTGTGCTAGCAGTGCATGACAAGAAAGGTCCACTCCTTAAGTTGAAACGTGCATCTGATTTGTTTTGCTGGGGGGGGGGGGGAGAAGGCAGAGGGGTGGTTATCGATGGCAGAAAAGTTTTTAAAATTCCAAATTCATAAAGCCACGGGGTTAGCTGAAGCCCAGTGTGGTTCTTAGCAGCTCATTGGACCTAAACCATTGTCTGTAATATGGGGAAAAATGAGATAATTGTGCTATCATAATATTGTTTCAGATTGTTACACAGGATTTGAAACAGCGGTCATGGTGTGAATTTTTATCATGGTGCAGACATGCTGTGAGTAGTGTGATGCTTCCTGTTTTGATTCCCGAAGAGCAACATGGTTAGGAAAAATGGAGATGTGATTGGTGAGCTGTCATATCCAACTAGTACTTGGCTGCCCAGCTAGCTCTAATTAGAGACTCCTTGAGACATTTGCAATTTGACCCTTGGGATTAAGCACCTGATGGCTGCTTTGATTAAGTTTGGAATCTTTAACATTGCTTTAAATCACATTAATTCCTCCTGCAGTTGTGGGATGGCAGGTGCAGAATAGCTAATCCTAATGATTTGGCTGTCATCTTTTTGGTGTCGAGGACATTTCAGAAGCTCACACAATATCACTATTCTCAGTCTTTTCTTAAGAAAGAAGCCACCAGATGATGGGCAATATGGAGACCTGTGTTTGGTGCATCCAGGTTTTGAGACTTCCCACATATTCAGGCAAAGCATGTTCCTTTAACATCTCATTGTTTGTGTGATATATCACGAGGAACGTACTGGCATAATTTGGGTTTCGGGAAGAACATCCTTATGCAGTGGGCTTAGTGGTGCTGCTCTTTCTTCTTTAAACATTAAACAAAACACATAAACATGGGATATATTTGAGTCAGCACTAATTCAGCACGTATTTCCAAATAAATATGCAAAGATATATATATTTAGGGTGGTAGTGGAAGAACCAGGACCAGCTAGCAGTCAGATAAAGTGGCAGTGTTGGGGTACAACTTAGTTATTATTATTATTATTTTACCACCTTGAGAGGTTGGCACACCTCTCTGGGGACTCTTGGAAGAGGAAGAAACGACATTGGAGAAGTAGTCAAAAGGTATTTGGTTAATGAACTATTTATTTACGGGCATGCCTGTAAAAAGAACAAGTGCATAGTCCAGCCAAAGTCAAACAATTAAAAGCCAATGGGGTTTAAATGTAGCATGTACTCAGCTTTCTGCCATTGAAATCAATGTGACTCAAAAGTTTCTGCTTTGGCTAGATCATGCTCTATGCGTTAAGAAACAAAATCCTTGGTCTTGAAAAAGCTGCTGCTGTGCAGTTGTGCGGGCACAGGAAGTAGCCATGACAATGTATTCCTTTTTATTCACTTAATGTCGCAAGGAATATTCAGCAAGAGTCTTTGGCAGCCATTCAGCTGTGTTCCTCACAGCAATCACGCTGCTCAAGTGTGCATGTTCTGCAGGAAGAATGCCATCTTCCTATCACAAACGTATTTTTTGTTGAATTTGGGGTGGGTGGGAATGCTGTGCCCCTGCAACAGGAGTGCAGCCTCTCTGGAATATGTATGGGTTGAGAAACGATTGTGGGAAGGGAAAGCCTTCTAGGCCCTCTTCCTTTTAGAGGTCTGCTGTCCATGGTACTGATCAAAACAGGTCATGTCAACTTTATTCCTGCTGTCCAAATGGATGGAGACAATGTAATTTTGACAGAAGTACATCATTGAACAAGAATGACAGTTGCTCACTGTCATTCTAAATAAACTTCATCTTTCCTAGTTTGCTGAGTTAAACCTGTTGTGTCATCCAGTTAGCCAGAAAGTATCTCAGCTGTAACATCCTGTAAAATACACTGGGTTTTGCAGTAATCCAAATCCAAGATTGCTGAAATTACCATATGTTAATCCAAGATAGTTATGATCAGATGGGCTCAAGATATTGGTCACCCTATAATGTTGGCAGAATGGGAATACCTTTGGAAAACAACCATGAATTTTACGGCGTGGTATAATATTAAAGATAAAATATTAAAAATGCAGTACAGATGGTATCTTACCCCAGCAAGGCTTTCCAAGATTTATAAAAATATAGCGAGTAATTGTTGGAGGTGTGGGGAAAGTAACGGAGACATGTACCACATGTGGTGGATGTGTAGAAAGATAAGATAATTTTGGGGTCTTGTCTATGATAAGTTGAAAAAAAAATCTTTGGAACAACATTTTTTAAAAAGCCAGAAGCATTCTTGTTAAGCATCATTGGTAAGGATATCCTGAAAAACTTAAAGAGAAATGTTCCTATATGCTATGGCAGCAGCCCGAACACTAGTAGCAAAGAACTGGAACGGGACAAATATGGATTGGCAGAATAAGCTACAAGAATCTGCTGAAATGGTGCAATTGACCAACAAGCTAAGGGACAAATCAAGACAAGAATTTGTGCAAAAATGGGATAAATACAAGAGATATATACAAAAATATACCAGTGGTTTTTTGTCTATGGCAGCATTTGATTGACCTTGGATAAAGAAAGATATGAGAAATAAGATTAATGGTACAAACTGCTGTAAGAATGTATTAGAGAATACATAGAGAATAGAGAAATGATGGTAGGCACATTCACTATCAGAAGAAAACCATACAACGGGAACTGAGAGGAAGTCCAAAGCTATTATGCCATTTTTTGTTAATAACTTTGGTTAATACTCTTTGTTAATAATCATATAAAAATAGTATAAATATAACTGAAGCTTAAGGTTTATGAATACGTAAGAAAAGATAAGTATATATTTTGGTTTCTTTTGATCCTTTCCCCCTTTTCTTTCCCTTTTATATATATATGAATTAAATTTAAATTTATTGTATGAGATGTTTGATATATATGTAATGTATTGCAAGACTATTAATAAAAATGATACCCTTTAAGTAAGGCAGTTGAATCAATGGCCTTATGTTTTCTAGGATGTTCTTCGTTCTGTTGCCCTATATTGCCCATGTATGCAGTTCTTCTGTGTGATGTCCCCTTGACTACCACGGGCAATGACATCTCTGGAAGAACTCTTGTTTCAAGGCACATTACTACCATAAAATACCAAATAACAGCATCATGTCATCATAATCCAACACATTGAACTATACAGCCAACGGCCATTTGGCATAAAAATCAAGGCATGGTAATACAGCATTACTAGATAATGTCACCTCCTTTGAAAATAAACATTTTCACATTGTTGTTTTTAACAGATCAAGGCAAGTTTGGATATTCTTATCATTTCTGTCGGACATCGTGTTGGGAGATGCCTGTAGTTTTTGTTGGGCAGACTGTTGTAATGTACTCATTTATTTGCCCGTGGGTCTAATTATGAATAATCTGGAGGGGGGGGGAGAGTTGCACTGGAATCAATGGGACTTAGTTTAGATTACGATGGGGTTGTTCATCTTTCAATAAAAATATTAAAAACTACACTCTTTGAAACACAGAAGCAGAACACTATCTGTGCAACAAGTGCTAGATTTTAGTTGTGTAAATTAATCCTTGATTAGCTTTCATGAAGAATTGCCAACATATACAAATGGAACATTTGCCCATTACCTTCTCCTTGTATTCCATTTGGTTTACTAATGGCACAGAAAGTAGGAGTGTTGCAGAGGTGTTTTTGGTCTAACTCAGGCATCCCCAAACTTCGGCCCTCCAGATGTGTTGGACTACAATTCCCATCTTCCCCAACCACTGGTCCTGTTAGCTAGGGATCATGGGAGTTGTAGGCCAAAACATCTGGAGGGCCACAGTTTGGGGATGCCTGGTCTAACTGAAGGTAGAAAACCCTTTACCCTATGGAAGAAATATAGTGTTGATAGTAAGGTAAAGGTAAAGGTATCCCTGACCATTAGGTCCAGTTGTGACCGTCTCTGGGGTTGTGGCACTCATCTCGCTCTATTGGCCGAGGGAGCCAGCGTACAGCTTCCAGGTCATGTGGCCAGCATGACAAAGCTGCTACTGGCGAACCAGAGCAGTGCACAGAAATGCCGTTTACCTTCCTGCCAGAGCGGTACCTATTTATCTACTTGCACTTTGATGTGCTTTCAAACTGCTAGGTTGGTGGGAGCTGGGACTGAGCAACGGGAGCTCACCCCATTGCGGCAATTCGAACTGCCGACCTTCTGATCGGCAAGCCCTAGACTCTGTGGTTTAACCACCTGCCACCCACGTCCCCAGTGTTGATAGTAGCTAACAACAAAAAGGAAAAAATGGGCAGCAGTACCGGTATCTTAGCTATGATGTACAGCACTTAAGACAATGATTGCATTCAGACATGGAGATTACTGAATTAGTTTCCTTGGTTGTAATGCTAGCACTTCTGTCACTGTTTCTAATGTTCCTTTCATGCTGCAGGACCTGTTGCATTACAGAACTCTAGCTTTTTGATTGATATACCACCATGTTGTACTAAATTTCATTCACACAGGTGGGCATCATTGAACGTGTCTCCACCTTCCATGCACATGTGTGATTCTGTTCTCCCATGATTCACCCATGACAACAGTGGAGGAAAGAACTGTACACTGGAATACCACCACCCCAAATTTTGTCCAAAATTTTCCCAGGTTAACAGGGTTGCAAACTGCTTATTTATTTATTTATTCTGGAAGCAATTAACATGGAAATGAGAACTAAGCTTCCATTAGATTTCCAGAAGTGGCTTTTACATTGTGTGAAAAGATCACGTAAAATGCAAAGATGATCAGTTAATGAAACATTGGAAAAATGGACTAAAGTAATGTCTGAATGTAGAATGTCTGAATGTAGAATGTAGGTGTGTACAGTGGGTTGTAGGAAGGGCTTGCCCCCCTTGCACTTGGCTGTTTGGAGAGGCCTGTGTTCTACCTTACTGCTAAGACATAAGCCAAGCCACCTTGATATGCTGTGGTACAATGAAGCAGAAGAGGAAATGTAGAAGTTCTAGATTCTGGTTGGTTACTTTGGTCTAGTGTGTCCACTGTGAGTCTTCTACAGAGGTGGCTTTAAATCGCTCCATGTGAGGTCAATTCATGGATTATTTTGCCCCATGGCACTCTGGATCTTCTTCCCTCCTTTAGTTCATTTGCACCAGGCACCCCCAAACTTCGGCCCTCCAGATGTTTTGAACTACAATTCCCATCTTCCCCGACCACTGGTCCTGTTAGCTAGGGATGTTGGGAGTTGTAGGCCAAAACATCTGGAGGGCCACAGTTTGGGGATGCCTGATTTGCACCCATGTAGAGACAGAGAGAATGAGTGGCTCCGTATTTTAAACAGCCACTCTTGCATAGTTCTGGCTTTTAAAACATCCTACTGAGGTGACATACACAGAGGCAAGCTTATAGCTTGGCAGCCATCTGGGCTGCTTTTCTGTAATGAGTATATGACTGTATCTATCCTATCTATAGAATTCATGTCTTGACCCTGCACTATCTTAAGCTACACCAGCACGGAAGTCTATCAATGATACGCGTCACACAGCTTTGATTTGCGCCACTAAAATGTGGGATTTCAGCAAAATTGTTTGGATACCTTGAGGCTCAAAGCACGAGAGAGAAATGGGTATATATCCATTGTCAAAATGAACAAAGGCCATTTATGCAAACAAGTTCATGCCTGTTACAGTCAAAAGAAGGTGACCAGGATGGTGAGGGGGTCTGGAATGGTTGATGATGCTGGGAGTTCAGCCTGGAGGAGAGAAGAGAAACATTGCTCTGTCTTGCTCCAGAGAGCAGGACTAGAACTAGTGGGTGGAAGTTGCAGGGAACTGGATTGGGAGAAACATCACAACAGTAAGAATCACTGGTGGAGGAAGGGAGGGCCGGGGGGGGGGTGAGCGTACCGCCCCCGGCACCATCGGGGAGGGGGGTATCATTGCGGCTTCCCCCCAACACATGCTGCGCACCCCCACCATGCCCTCGCAGGTGGTGTCACGCCCCCGCGGGCGGCATGCCATGCCCCAGGACGCACGCCACATCCCCGCGGGTGGCATGATATGCCCTTGGGATGCATGCCATGCCTCTGTGGGTGGCACGTCATGCCCTTGGGACGTACACCACGCCCCCGGGACGCCCCTGCCTGCTCTCTCCCCCAGTACCAGAGCATGCAGCTTTGCCACTGGTAAGTGTTACTGGGAAAAGACTGCCAGTGGTGGCTGATGCCCACTGGAAGGAGTCCAAACAGCAGATGGAAATGGAACCAATGACAAGCAGAGCCAACTAAGCCTAGGGTGGTATGCAACAAAATTTTACTCAGATCAGGCCCATTGAAATGAATGGACCTAACTTAGATGTGTTCATTGATTCCAGTGTGTCTCCTCTGAGTAAAACTTAGTTGAATGCCACTTGTGGATTTGTACCCAGTGTCATCACTGCTGAGTTCTGTAAGGGGTAACACTGAGAATTGGGGAAGGGGAAGAGGCTGACAGGCGGTGCCACCCACTGGACAGGTTGTAAGAAAAGAAGGCAGGCAAGTAGGGGCTGACTGAGGTTGGTGGGGCAGCGTCCTGTAGACCCTAATGGGCCAGCCTTTCAGAATGTGGCAGACTCTTCTTTGCTGGAGGTATTTAAGTAGAAGCCGGTTGGCCTCTGTCAGCGGATGCTGCCATTGCATTCCTCCGTTGCAGATCCTGCACTGGATGACCTCCAAGGTTCCTGATCTATGGTTCTGATGAATGATGATGATGTATTAGTAACTCAGTGGGCCAGCATAGGGAATACAAGACACCATTCTGTAACTGTTACGTGTCCTTGGGATATTAACTGTTTTGAGGATGTCAGAATTATTGGATCATAGTCAGTCGTCTTCAAATTCAAAGGGTTTCTTTGTACATTGCAGATGCAAGGCCCATAATTATGTAAGGAATATTTCTGTGGATTTTTATTTATTTAAATAGTAGTTATCAGCAAGATGAAAAAATGGCTAGGTCTCTTCACCAAGAAAGAGATTTGGGCATTATTGCTGAAAAATCCTTAAAGCTTTCTATCCAATATGCAACCACGGCAATGAAAACAAACATAGGTAGGCTAGTGATTGCTACAGAAACGGATTATGAATATATTTTTTAAAAAGTAATAAAATTCCAAGTTGATGGAATAGTGCAGGTAAGGGTTCGTTTGGAGTAATATAATGTGTCTAGTATCCATATACTTTGGTGGTGGCTGAAGAAAAGCAATCAAACTCCTCCAATATTACATTAAGCCTAAAATATTTCATGCACCCAAATCACATCGGTTGAATGTATTCTCTTAATAAGCGAATGCAGTGTAGTGTTGACTTCTCCAGGCAGTGAAATTGAATGCTATCAAATCTAATGCACTTTCTTAATACTAACATTTTAAAAGTTTGGCTGACTATCAGCAGGAAACCTAAGACCACCTGGCACACTGTCAATGTTACACGAATATAAAGTAGGCACATAGTACCCTGGAGTGTGGAAGGTTCTACTCATGTTGAAGGCCACATGGGCAAAAGTCCCCCATGAACCTTCCCTGCTCAACACAGGAAGGTCAAAGATTGAGCAGGCAGGGCTGATGCTTATGAGATGTTTGAGACAGGGCTTCTGTGCATGCCACGACCCCTACATTTAGCCATTATTATTATTATTATTATTATTATTATTATTATTATTATTATTATTATTTCATTTCTATACCTCTTTATATTTTTAAGAAAAAAGCTCAAAGTGGTTTACAACCTACATTAAAACATCAAAGTAAAACAAATAAATCAAAACATCAAATAAAACAATCCAGAACAAAACATTAGTGAAGAAAATCAAATGTAAAGTACTGTATACATTCAAAGCAACATAATTAACAAGAAACTGAAATACTGTCTTAAACATTCGAAAAGAAAACATTAATAGAGGTAGTCAAATATGAATCGCACATTTAAAACAGCATCATCAGCAAGAGAATAAAATATTATCATAAGCAGAACAGTTGCTGCCAATCCTGCCAAGGGTTGTTCATGGTTGGTTGTGGAAGCTCAGGCTTCATGACCTAAGTCTGCACTAAGAGACAGCCAATCAGGTTTCTGGCCTCTTCAGCAGTCTCAGCTTTTGTAGCTGGAGTCAGTCAGGTCCTGTTCTCCCAGTCCAGGTGGAAAAAGGCCTGCAAGGCAGGGAGCAGGTCTTCCAGTTCTCACAACCAAGATGGTTGTGTTGAGATAAATGAAATGAAACTGCACAATTAAATAGTAAAGTCTCATTGGGACTTCCAGTCTGACTAGCCATGTTAATTCAGAACTTACTTACTTACTTATTTGATTTATATAGCTCCCATCATAAGATCTCGGGGCAGTTGTATGGATTTTGGGGGTGGATGGGATTGACTTTCAGGCATGCCAAGAGAAGCTGTTGCGTCCATTTGAAGAAACCGTAGGCCTTGCTAATCCTGTAGATTTCCTTCTAACGTAGAATCCTTTCCTGGTTTGCACAGAAGCTAATGAAGCACTCGCTAGTGTAAGTCCAATGTTTTATTTCTGCATTCATGTCTTGAACCTTCATTTTCAATTTCCAGTGAAGACACATTGCAACAGAGCTGACTCTTTAGCAGCAGTGCTGAAATATTTCAAATTATGCATATTTCTGATTCATTTAAAATGATGTGGTGCAATTTTTGTTTTTGTTTGTAAATTGTTTTATGAATGGCAATTAATGCAACATATTTATTGAAAAAGTATGTATGTAGGCTAAGGATTGAACCCTTGGCCGTGACAAAATTCTCGCCCTCCCCCTGTTCCAAATTTGGCCACAGGAGGATGATTCAAACCCAGTCCCAAAAACTCTTGAGGAAATGAGACAGTCCCTTTGCTGCCTCCTCTTTGCAGCCTAGACTATAAATTCTCAGTTATCATTGAAGGAAATTTGCATTCAGGAGATCACCATTGATTACTGTTACTTCTAAAATAAAAATAACTTGCATTTCAAAAGAATATTTATATGTCTCATTTATAATTCCCCCATGCAAATTACAACAATTCAACAGTTTTGCTTTGGTATGTGTATCACATAGAAAGCGCAAGAGATGCATTCATACACTATTTATTGTAATTGACTGGTCTTCAGATGTGGAATGATTTCATTTTCTCTACTTATTTAGAAGGAGCATTTCCCACAATTGAACTTAAAAGTTAAGTATTTGCCTTCTGTGCAATTATCTGAGACTGCATAGGCATGCCTTAGAAGCATAAAACTCAATATTTTATCACACCGTAGACTATTAGAGATTACAAAATATTTTGCTTCTAATTATTCTACTTTTATTTTATGCTTTTCTGTAAAATGTCAAGTATGCTGACGATCCAGTATGGCCATTTAGTCATTTATTGGCAGGGATCCAGTCTCCTATAAGTAGAACTCCACTCAGGTGACATCCCCAATGGAAGAAGGTGGCATTTTTTTTTTGCGCAGATTCCTCCTCCTTGTGCTTCCTGAAAAGCTGCTCTGGAAGGTAGGGGGGACTCTCTAGAACAGAATGGGAGGCAGAGATGTGAGCTGAAAGGTAGAAATCAGAAAATTGCCTCCCTATTCTTCCTTCTGTGCAATGTCGGTACAATCTCTGGATTCAAGCTACTGCTATGATTGTTGTTGATTAAAATATTTTAAGTGGAATTGTCTTCAGCATCCCTTTAAGGATTTTGGGGCTTTTTTCACACAAGTAGACTGCAGCCTGATAGCATTTTATTGGATCTGATGCTTTGTTTGTCAAAGTCCTAGGGTTTGCAGAAGAGAAGCTTCTTGTGTTTCAAGAAGGCTTTACCAAAGAGAGTATCTTAGTCCAGGTAGCAATTATCCCCGTGATATAGTCTAGAACAGGCACCCCCAAACTGCGGCCCTCCAGATGTTTTGGCCTACAACTCCCATGATCCCTAGCTAACAGGACCAGTGATCGGGGAAGATGGGAATTGTAGTCCAAAACATCTGGAGGGCCGAAGTCTGGGGATGCCTGGTCTAGAAGCTGCATTTGCCAAACTGTCTATGAAGCTATGAAAAGTGAAGAAACCATGCTTGGCATTTGAACATGGCAACATATAGCTAGTGGTAAAAAATAAAATAAAAAATGGACTAAATTTGTCCAGAAGTATACTGTAAATAGATCAGATTACTATCAATGGTTGTTTACATTTTATATAATGTAATGAAGGCGAGAAAACATGAAGCTGATCAGCCCAAAGTTAAGTTGGCTTTATTGCTGCTATCTGCTGAATACTGAACACTGTTATCCATCTGCTCGAGTCCCCAAGCACTGTTTCAAAGGTGCATCCGTGTGTTACAGCCAGGGCACAGGCACCATGAAAAGGTGAAGTGATCTTTCGGAATATATGAAAAACTATAGGTCAAACAGTGTGGTGCAGGTGGAGGACTGGAACCTGGAATTTGAGGGTTCAAAAACCCACTCAGCCGCAAAGCTCACTGGGTGTCCTGAACCCTGGCATCCCTAGGGGTAAGTCCCAAAGGCAATGCTAAGAGAGTAGATAGTTCAAATGATCATATACTGGTCCAGGCCCAATACAATCAGCAAGGTTCAAAGCCAAACTGTAAGGCCAGGTTCCTGCTTCTGCAGAAGATCCAGCATTAGAAAACCTAGGTCCCAAAATCACAGTCCAGTGGAGCTCCCAAAGCAGCCAAGCCACGGTCCATCAATGGAGAAAGCTGAGCAGAGTCTCTGCCTCGCTTTCCTTTTGTTGTTTAGTCGTTTAGTCGTGTCCGACTCTTCATGACCCCATGGATCATAGCACGCCAGGCACTCCTGTCTTCCACTACTTCCTACAGTTTGGTCAAACTCATGTTCGTAGCTTTGAGAACACTGTCCAACCATCTCATCCTCTGTCGTCCCCTTCTCCTTGTGCCCTCCATCTTTCCCAACATCAGGGTCTTTTCCGGGGATTCTTCTCATGAGGTGGCCAAAGTATTGGAGCCTCAGCTTCATGATCTGTCCTTCCAGTGATCACTCAGGGCTGATTTCCTTCAGAATGGATAGGTTTGATCTTTTTGCAGTCCATGGGACTCTCAAGAGTCTCCTCCAGCACCATAATTCAAAAGCATCAATTCTTCGGCGATCAGCCTTCTTAATGGTCCAGCTCTCACTTCCATAAATCACTTCTGGGGAAACCATAGCTTTAACTATACGGACCTTTGTCGGCAAGGTGATGTGTCTGCATATCTGAGGTTGTTGATATTTCTTCCGGCAATCTTAATTCCGGTTTGGGATTCATCTAGTCCAGCCTTTCACATGATTGATCCCCTTCATGGATCAATGCCTTGTCGTGGCGAAGGGGCTTGAATAATTCAGAGAAGCTATGAGCTGTGCCGTGCAGGGCCACCCAAGATGGACAGGTCATAGTGGAGAGTTTTGACTAAACGTGATCCACCCGGAGAAGGAACTGGCAAGGCACTCCAGTATCCCTGCCAAGAAAACTCCATGGACAAAGACAACAGGCTTCCCTTTTATCTTTCCCCAATCTTGATTGCTGCACCTGAGTTTGTTGCAGCTGAGCCCATGGGCCTCTCAGCCTAACCTACTACACAGGGTTGTTGTGAGGATGACATTGGTGTGCCACGTACTGGAAAGAGTGGGATACAAATGTAAATATATATAAATAAATGAGTAAATAAAATATCCAGGAGATACATATGGCAAGAAGATCAACAGCACTGATTTCAGACCATACCACCCAAATTGATTACCACAGCATCACTAATTCAGTTAGCTTGGTTGCAGTAAAATGGTGATAAATGAGTGCCTGGCCAGATTTTAAAGAAAGCAACAATATACAAATGAGCTGGAATTTTGTGGAACTGGTGATTGCAACAACTTCAGTGGTGCGGGATATGATGGCACTTGCTGCTGCTGCTGTTTTTTTTTGAAGGGAAATTCTGGGTTGTAAACTGGCACAGTGCAAATTACTGTTGCTCTAATGCATCCTTTTTACATCCCCCCCCAAATATCACAAGCTTTATATTTGGCGTGGTTCGGTTTTGAAATGGAGTGCAAGGGGATGAGGCTCCTAACACCCAGCAATGCATAGAAGCTTATGTAAAACATTGCCCTCTAGTGAAATTTAGGAGCAGGGACAACTCACAAGAACAAACAATCGGCTGCAGGGAAAGCCATGTTCTGCAGATTTTGGTGTGAGCAGAATAAATTATGGTACTAGTCCTCTTGGTCAGGGGGCCACAACATCATTCTGTACCAGTGCTTGGCTATGAAATAGCCTTCTTTTGCAAAATATTGCTGTTTCAGAAGGTGATGGAAAAGCTCCGTCTCTGGTGTGTTTTCTCTGTGACAGCAATAATGTCATGTTGCAGTCTTCAGTGATAAATGTGCATGTGCAAGCCTTCAAATTACTGCTCCGTTGACTTTCTCCCCTCCTGTGATGTTGAGCACCTTGTGGTAGGATCATGGAATAAGAACATAGAATCAGAATTGTAGAGAGTTGTGCGGGAAGCCAAGGGTCATTTTGTCCCACCCCCTGCAATGCAGGAATCACAGCTAAATAATCCCTGACATATGGCCACCCATTCTCTATTTAAAAACCTCCAAAATCTTCAGATAGGGCTGAGAAAGATTCCGGGAATCCTGGAAGGTCACTGTCTGCCGGTGTTTTTATTTATTTTTATTTGCTTCAACAATTTATATACCGCTTAATTACAGTAGAGTACAGGAGACTGGACCATGAAGAAGGCTGATCGCCGAAGAATTGATGCTTTTGAATTATGGTGCTGGAGGAGACTCTTGAGAGTCCCATGGACTGCTAGAAGATCAAACCTATCAATTCTTAAGGAAATCAGCCCTGAGTGCTCCCTGGAAGGACAGATCGTGAAGCTGAGGCTCCAATACTTTGGCCACCTCATGAGAAGAGAAGAATCCTTGGAAAAGACCCTGATGTTGGGAAAGATTGAGGGCACTAGGAGAAGGGGACGACAGAGGACAAGATGGTTGGACAGTGTTCTCGAAGCTACGAACATGAGTTTGACCAAACTATGGGAGGCAGTGCAAGACAGGAGTGCCTGGCGTGCTATGGTCCATGGGGTCACGAAGAGTCGGACACGACTAAACGACTAAACAACAACAACAGGAGACTCTATAAGATGGAACTAAAAATGTATTAAAACCATAAAACCAGAATTCAATTTTAAAAGCCTTTTGGAATAAATAAAAATAAAATCTTCAGTAGGCACCAGAAATTCATCAGAAACTGACCTCAGCTGGCAGGGAGTTTCATAAACACTGCTTGTTATATTACCCCATATTTAAATCTCATTTAATCTCCCCATTGTTGATTTGTTAGCAATTGATCAAGCCATAGTATTTATTATAATGCACTGATTATGTAGAATATCTAACCTGGTTTAGAGCAGTTCTCCTAAACAGCTCTCCTCCACGGTTGGAAGCAGTAGCCCTCTGAATGCTAGTTGATGGGAGTAACAATAAGGAGAGGGCTGTTGTGATGTTTTGGGCTTCCTGTAAGTACCTAGCTGGTCATTCTGAGAACAGGATGCTGGACTAGATGGGCCTCTTGTTGACCTTTCCCCACTCTGCAGTCTGGGCTGCTTGGCACATTGTCTTTTCACTTCATCCATAACCAGCTCACTTATCTCACTCGGATCCAACCATCCATTAATCCTCCTCCTGCCACCAAATATTTGCATTTACAAGTTGTGTGCTTTTCAAGTTTTGTTCTAGTTAACAAGGCTGAAGAATTGATGTACAGTACACAAAAGTGTGGATTGAAGGCGAGACAGACCCCCAGCCCAGTGTGTGTTGTTGAGGATAGAACAGTCAGAATAGACAATACTGAGCTAAATAGACCCATGGATTGACTTGGAAGCTCCATATATTCGTTAATACGCCAATCTGTTTCAGCTATGCAATGCTGATGCTTCCTACTGCTGGTTCTTTTAAATACATACATACATACTGTACTGAGTCAGACTTGGCTGTAGAATTGTTAATTGGTTAATAGTTCCAAGTGTCACTGAAGTCCTAGTTAATTAGACAAGTAATAGTTAATTACTGAATCCTACACCACGCTGGCAAAATAGCCAAGGGCATTTTCTTATAGCTACTGTTTTGCATGTTTTAGCAACCTTTTTATTGGTGTATCATCTGGCTTAATTGACTCCATAGCGGATGCTTCCCTCACTTCCCTCTAGCTGCAACTCTTCCCTCATAATTGGAAGCAGGGATCAGGCCTGGGAGCTTTGAAGTAATAGACTAGTTCTGAGAGGGCACAAAAAAATGTGACAGAAGGTGTTGGCTCTGGAAGGCCAAGGAGAGCTGGAAGTGCATTTGGTGGGGGTGGTGGTGGTGGGGGGGGGGAGGAGGAGGAGGAGGAAGAGGAGGAGGAAGGAAATGTAGATGGGCAAAAGCCCAGATTGCAAAAACAGTCAGCAGCACAGAGTCTTACCTATTCCTCAGTCAAAGAAAAAGCTTGACAGTGTAAGCAAGAGCCAGTGAGAAGGAACCAGGACTTCCAGCAAGTGATGATCTCAGTATGGTGCCCTAGCAAACGAATAGGTCAGCGGTCCCTGGATTATCTGAACTCTTGAACTGGTGATTCCCAATAGGTTATCAACATGGGCAGTTGCTGGGTACATAAACAGGCCATGGCTCAAATTTGCATAAAATTTGCTTATAGGTGCCTCTGAGTAATCAAGGTGGTCAGTGGTTAGGATCTCACCGGCACAGCATTCTGCAATACACCCATCCATTGTACATGCAAAAAAAAAAAAATTACATTTCTTTTTTTCAAGTTTAAAAGGGGTTTGTTTCCATAATGGTCATAGGCCCCAATGGAAGTAAATATATTTCATATGTATAAAATGAGTGATAAATCTCATAATTTACAATGGGCAAAAGTTGAGTCAGCCTAAAGTGTCGCAGCACTTATGATTAAGACCTTTATGGGTTTTTGCTTGCAAGAATATCTGCAAGAATACTACAGCTTCCCGTTTCTGTTGATACTTTTCTGTGTATTTAGGCAAGGACTGCTCTTGAAGTCTCTTTTCTCTCCCTCCCCCACCAGCTGTTTCCCATTTCTCTTATGCTCCTGACTGACCTTTGTGAGAATAGGGAATCTCCTTGAGACAGTAATATAATACTGTATAAATTAATGGAACGGGTGTATGCAATTGCAAAAAACTGACACTCTGAACACATACAGAGAGGTTTTTTGTTTGTTTGTTTTAGCTTTGGAGAACTTTGTGGCAATAAACAATGCCCCTTCATCACCGAGAAACCCACACTGGCAAGTCCATGTTCCTTTGAGGGTAGGGGCAGATATTCCAAGTCACAAAATGTGATGTCTAGACTGGCTCAAATATGTTCCTAGATAAATTAACCACAGATAGTAGTACCCTGTTTTGAAGGCTGTCAAGTAGTTAACAACCCACCTTTCCTGTCTAAGGAATTGATTGCTCTAAGATACAAGCTTCTCGTGTTTTGTTGTTGGTTGTTTGAAACCAGAGCTCATCCGGAGGAATAAACATTTGAAGAAGCAGCTTGCCCCTGAACTGGATTATCTCATTTTGCTGTCGTGGGGATAGCCATTGATAGGACTATCCACCTTGAATTTGTCTCATCCCCACCCCCTTTTAAAAAAAGTCATTTAAGGCAGTAGTCATCATCACCATCACATCTTGTGATTGTCAGCAGAATAGGTGGAGTCAGATGATCTCAACCAAAATCCTTTGCTTTTTCTGTAGAATAAGTGACGCTGGTGTAATAGGCTCCTATCACACCCCTGAATTATGGTTATTATGATTGTGTGTGCATCTATGTCTATGATATAAATAAATAAAATTCCTAATTGTGTGTACTATTTCAGAAAGAGTATCCACAGACTGCAGGTCTGTAACTATGAGCAACAGGAGATATATATTCACCCACCGGCAATGCTTGATGTTGTTCCAGCCTGCGAATGCTCCTGCTGCTCCTTCTGTACTAAAGCAGGAGGGATGGAAGGGAGAGAGATCTATTTTGGCAGGTGGCAGTCCAGGAGGTGGGTGGTAGGGGAGAAGGGACCACGTCATTCTGTTGCAGTCAGGATTTACAAAGATTAGCTTGCTTTGCATGCGTCGAGAGATGTCGTCCTAGTTTCCCATTTTAATAAAAACTATATGCATGCATGTTATATTTTGTTAACAGTTAAATGCCATTCCAGCCCCCGAGCAAGTTAATAATGTACATTCTCCATATGCTACTTAATCTAAAGTGTGTGTGTGTGTGTGTGTGTGTGTGTGTGTGTGTGTGTGTGTTTAAAGCCAATTTCATACATGGTGGATGCTGAGCCATTGCGTCGGTGTATTTTGTGCCATCTTATTGTACATTTATGTACTCCTATATAACACAGTGTAAGCGAGCATCCTCCAACAAATTAATATTCATCATGAAGGCTTATCTTGTTTTTAAAAAGTATCTGTTTTGAAAGCATGTTATGCGTATGACTGTGCCCCCACGCTGTTGTGTATTCCGTAGTGAACACTGCTGAAATAACCTAACTTGGCTCAGCTTTGTAAATATGTAATTCATTTGAGAGGTGAAGTGGGAAGTAAGCAGTAAGGACTCAATAATGCAATAAGACAGGCGTAGCCAGTGTGGTGACTTCCAGATGTTGGACTACAACTCCCATAATTCCCTGACCATTGACCATGACCATGTTAGATGCAGCTTATGGGGGGTGGAGTCCAATAATGTCTGTTAGGCACTTGCCTGCATTAAGAAGATCTCCAATGCAAGCTTTTTTTTGAAAGGAATGAGGGTGGCACATAATCATTATATCCAGTTATCCAGTGGAGCTTGTCAAGAGAACTTTCTGCTGGATTTTGCTCACAGTTATTGTCTTGAGGACTGGTATATTAAAACAACAACAGCAGCATTATATTCATAAATAGAAAAACAAAATGGTCTCAAATCCCCAAACCAACCAAAACGCAATATGTTAGGGATACATTGGGGTGTTTATGGCAATCTCTTCTGATACCTGGCAGGCAACTACATAGTCTACTTAAATTTAAGAACCTGCTGGAAAGTAAGCAAGCTGGTGAATGAGTCATGGGTTGCTCTGTTCTTCCTGTGCCAGTCCATTCCATGCTCACTGTGGAGGAAGGAAAGTATCTTCCTCCACAATCAGCATGGAAATGGAGTGGGCTGATGGATAGGGTTGGTAGGTGGCAGTGCGGATCTTCCTGGTAGATGTCACCTTTTTCCTAGTCTTCAAAGTAGCTTGCTGTTCACTTCTTTGCAGTTAATATGTAAAGGCAAGCCAGTTCCTCTCCAACTTCTTTTCAGGGGGCTGATTTAAGGGATGGCTAATGGTAAAGAGACCAACACAGAGAAGCAACCCACCCAATAATCTGTAGCCTTCTAGCCTTTGGCAGCCAATTGCTTGGAAAATTAAAAGGTAGAGAATAGATTTTTTTTAAAAAATGCGACAGAGTTTGGAAAGAGACTTGAGAATTTTAGGCTGCATTTGCAAGGACACAGATCCATATGGCTTTAGAAGATAAGAACTGCCTTGTTGGATCAGACCAAAGGTCTGTTTTGTTCAGCATTCTGTTTCCTGGTTGGCTTATAATTAGTTATATGCTAAGGCATAATTGCTCCGTATCTTATATGATGCTGCAGCAAAAGGTTATGATCTGAATTCTGGGTGTGTGATGTGCATTCTTGCTATTTTTAGTTCTAGCCTTGTTAACTTGATTTATCTTCCTATGTGCTTCAGACATGTATGTGCATTTGCCACCTTCCAAGTCCACTTAACTGCATCTGATGAAACAGGTCATGACTTATGTAAACTTATGTCACGGTGAACCACAGGACACAAGTATGATGACTATTCCTGTCAATTTGGACTATCTGGATAACAAAGTACTGGGGCATGTGTTTTCCCCCATCCCCTTCTTCTGCCAACAAGGTTTATAATTTGATTCAAAATTCTACATCAGAGGTAGTTAATGGGGTTCCCTCCAGGTGTGATTGGGCTGCAACAACTCTCATCATCCCTGACTATAGACCAGAATAGTTGGGTGTTGGGAGTCCAACAACATCTGCAGAGCAACACATTGGCTTCCCCTGCTCTACGTCAACAACTTCAGTAGAGATGGGTAACCTGTCTTCTTAACCCTGCTCACCATCCTTTTCTGAAATAATCTGGAGTAAATAGGTTAATTTCTTGCATGTACAATGGATGCCCAGAAATTTCAGGTTTCAGATTGGATCCAGATTGGTTCCTTATGCATGGTGTTGGGAACACTCATCTGGATTTATTGCATGTGCAAAGCCGTTTCAGGGACAAAAAAACAAACGAACACTCAGTTCTGCACACAGCCTGCTTCAAACTACAGGTTGTCCTTTTTCAGAGAGGTATTTGGATTACAGCCATTCCTTAGGGGGAGGTGGAAGAGGCATCCCATTCAGATATTTGTCGGCTCTTCAGAACCACCTGCCTAGATTTCTCTAACAGTGGGAAGCTGCCAGGCTAAACTTGCCCAACAGGTTTGACCCACTCCAAGAGCCTTCTTTTAAAAGCAATCACAGGATCACAGAGTTGTAAGGCACACCAAAGGCCATTCAAGTCAACCCCACCAATGCCATAATAATATGCTTGCTCTCAATTCAACACCCAAGCAACTGTGTAAACTGAGAGGACAACGTTTGTCACATGGGCTTTTAGGATTTTTTTGATTAGGATTCTTCTGGTAATATATGTGTGATCATGGTATTTGTAAACATAGTGTACCGTAATTATTGCTTTCTCTCGGAGTGGCTCAGTACAGTTTAGTGAAGGGATGGGGAACATGTGGTCTTACAGATGTTGCTGGACTAGATTTTGCTTTTAAGAAGGTACAGGGTTGTTTTCTGTTGGATGCCTGATTTCTGTTTTGGGCAGATGACGAGTGTGGCAAATCTTTCATTGATATAAATAAAATAAATAATATTTTTTGTGAGGCTCCTGGGAACTTCTAAAGTATTTTTGGCTCCATCTATAGGCAGAATGGGAGAATGGAAATGAATGGATTCTACATTTATTCAGATTTGTGTGGGTGTGGGTGAGAGAGAGCTATAGAGAGAAATGAAAGAAACATATGATGGCAAAGATAGCAGGCTAGAATTAACAAAATATATTGACTGAAACTGAAAATTGTTTCAAAGGAGAATTTCATTATTATTATTTAGGCCTAATAAGAGATGCTCTGACATAATAAGAGTGACTGACATAAGTGTTGGTATTATTGGAGGGGAAAGCGGATAAGCTACTTTGCTGGGTGTGTATGTTTTTAGCCCTGTCACAGAGGGGCATCTGGGTGTACTCATTTTCAACTTTATTTCATTATGTTGGGTTTGAAATGGGTTTATTCGAATGGGCTTGGTGTTTGTAGACCAATATTCAAGGAGTCCAGAACATCTGTAGTCTAGGGGGATGGAAGTGCAATGAGGAAATAGTTTCTCAGCTCTTCACTCACGTTCCCCTGCAGGGATATTGCTGCAGAGTTCAGCAAGTATTGTGCAGCAGGGACCACCCAACTTTTTCCATCATGGAAGGGGAGCAGGCCCATTACAAAATTCACAAAATAAGTTGGACACATGAAAGGGCACTGGGATCCCTCCCCTGAGAAAAGAGTATTGCACCAACACTGGAGAGGCTGGGATTACCAGAGAGAGTAGATTTGGGTGGTGTGCCTTTCTCAGTGCAAGGGCCACATTCCCTTCTCAACAACCTTCTGAGGTCCACATGCAATGGTGGGAGTGGCCAGAAGCAAAAGTAGGCGGGACAGTGCATGTAAATTTCACCATCAGCCAGTAGGCTATTTTCTATACACCCCCATATCCTCCATCTAGACAAGCAAGAAGAAATGCCAGAATTCCTCCCAACGAGGCAAAGCCATTTGATAATGCCAAGGTTGCAGGTTTGATCATTGCACGGGAGAGCTGCATGTTGCTGCCCTGCAGGGGGTTGGACACTAGGCGATCCTTAGGGTCCCTTCCAACTCTTCAATTCTATGATCTATGATGGGATGCTAAGCAGGGCCAGTGAGTGGGAGAGTGCCGAGGGCCAGATAGAGAAGTTGGGGTTCCCCATCCCTGGAGTAAATGGAAGCCCACCGTGCTCTAGGAATTATGAGTTTCTGTGATCGGGGCAGTCTCATGATAATGTGTAATCCATTCCATGGAACACCGCGGCTGCTGAAGAGAAAGGTCAAAGCTGTTTCATATGCGCAGAAAGAGGATGGAGCCAGTGACTCACAAGCCCATCTCTTGCACTTCTGCGTAATGTGCAGAGGGAGAACTGGTACATTTCCTTTCTGGCAGGGGGTTCCACACGCATTTCGGGCCCTGCTTACTTTGCCTTGGGGACTGTTGAAATTCTATGAAGCTGCAATGAGGGAAGTGAAAAGATTGGTTTTGCTTGGGGAAACCCCACACTTTAGGCCTGGGGCAGGAGCTATGGGGATGTGAGACAGCTTGAATTTCATACTATTTCCAAAGAGACAACCAAATCTTTGACTGTAGGGAAAGCAGGAGAACTGCAACACACCAAGTTAAATTTTACGTCGTGGTTTGAAGTAACTGGCCACATCTGTGGCAGCAGGTAGCTTGTGTAGAGTGAGTTACTTTAAAGTCTATACAATATTATGGAACCATTTGTGGCTGCTGCTTTATTGTATAAAGTAGTGTTATTTCCTGTGAAATCTATGGCCCGATGGAACCATCCCTAAGGCTGTGGGCAGATCGGTAGTGTGAAGAATATAATTTCAGTTAAAGTCTTGGTGCTTCTCAGATGGTACCTGCAACTCTTTTTTTTTTAGCTGTCTTTATTTTTCAGCAGCCTTCAGGCAAAGTGTCTTGTATGTACATGGAGCTATTACAGAACTCCTAGTTAAACACCTTTTTTAAAAAAATAAAAAAATGGATGGTTCCTTTCCTATGGAATGCCCTCCCCAGGTGGTTTGTTTGGCACCTACTCTTTTGCCTTCTGGGTGCCAGGAGAAAACATTAAAAAAAAAAATTTCCAAGGCTTCTTAAGCAACTATGAGAGTGTAATGATTATGATTAATAAAGAAATCACTGGGTTGGGTCCGGAGCATCCTTTCCTTTCCCTTTAACAAAGGTTGCCTTCCATGCAGGTGGGCTCAAGATTTAATAAAGGCTCTGTGGTAGAGGAAGAGCAAAGGTGGAGAGAGATGATTTTTGCTAACTCCCTGAACCCCTTCTCATGCTTCTTGGGACGGGAGGGTTCCCCCAGTCAGAGCAGATTGTCAGGAGGCAGATGCGGAGGAAGACAGGCAAAGCAAAAACTTGTGCTCTCCCATTTTCTTCACCATGAGTGCAATTGCACCTCTGTTGTAGACCGTTGACTTGTTATTTTGGATTGTAAGTGCCAGTAGCACTGAAGATGCCGGGTGTCAATTTTAGAAATGTTTTTAAAAGGAGATTAGATCAAGGAGGTGCCATTTTGCACATCCCTTGATAAAAGGCTCAACGCAAGCGTGCAAATTATTTGCCCATATTTTCCTGAGGGGATGTTTTGCTTTGTACGTGGTTGTCTTTGTGTAGCTGCTTCCTGGCAGCAAACTCAGTGGCAGCTCTGCCTACTCTCAAGTAGACTTGCTCAGCAGCTGCTGGCTAGCAAAAACTCACCCACAGTAACATCACAATATGTCCAGCAGTTCATTGTATGTGAGGATTCTGCACAAAAATGATTCAAGGTACTCCTCAATTGCCTCAGGGTTATGTATTTGCCCCCAGACCCAATTGAGACACCTCAATCTCAGGTGCTTACCCAGGGTTCAGTGCCAAATTGAATAAACTGAATAAAATACAGGGGAGGGGGAGGGAAGCCCCACCCTGCATAATCAAGCACACACCATTTGAATGGCAATGCCTATAAAGTTTTTTTGGGGCAGCTCCCTCAAATATTTTATTAGGGAGGCCAAAGACCCCCATGACCCATAGGAGTTGGCTCCTATGTTACACAAATATACAACCTCCATATACAATGGAGGGGTTCACAGCATTAATACCTCAGAAGGTCTTGCTTCTCCGATAGACAAATCTTGAGATTCATGGGCCACAACCGGCTCATGGACCCCCGCCACCTGCTTGGGGACTCCCGACCCCTGCTCGTTCAGCTCCCGTGCACCGTGCTAAATCGGCGCAATGCAGAGCGGGGGCCGCCTTCCGTGACACTGGCCGGCTTTCCATTGGCTGCAGGAAGCTCCTGCAGCCAATGGGAAGCTCTGCAAGCCTTCCGCACTGGAAGGAGCGGTGAAAATAGCATTTGCGCATGCATGCATGCGTGCGAGTGCGCACACACACTCCAGCCTACCGCGGCATCTGCGGGACCGTGAACCGGTCCAAGCCACAAAAACTTTGCCGACCCCTGCTCTAGCCCATCTCTGTACTATTGTCTTTCTTTCTCACTACCAGTCAGGTGAGGGAAAAGGCCCACTCTTTTGCCCTCTGGCACAGAGCAGCTTCCTTTCGTATGTACTAATGTCCCGTTATGACCCTTGCTTGGCTAATTCAAGAATGGGATCCTCCATTAGATTTTAACCTTTGCTGGATCTAGGAATTAGAAGGAACTAAGGCACACAGCCTGTCCCCACTCCAGCAACTAACAAGTATGTGTCTTTGTGTGTGTGTGTGTGTGTGTGCATCTGCTTTCCCTTTCTCACTGGTACCTCTCTGCACTCATGACCTAAGAAGGCCTGACCTTTAAAATGTGGCACTTGCATGAATCCCTTTGAAATGAAATGGGATTTTCCCCAGCAGAGATTCTTAAGGACAGCAGTTCAGATGGAGAAATGCCAGGAACCCAGCCTTTCTCTCCCTGGCAACACTTGCTAGAATAGTTCCCTGCAAGTGTTCCTTCCACCAAAAAAACTGGTCCAACCTGACCCTGTTTCATGACTTTCCCAGTGAGAAACGGTTCATTGTCCTGGCTGGTGTGGCTTCAAACCAGCATTAAAACCTGGAGAGACATGGGAGGGAATATCTAATCCCTATCCAGATTTTGGCAGTCGTGAACACCAACTCAAGACACCCCAGTTGCATAAGCTGGAGCTTTCTGAATCAGCTGAGTCCCCTTTTCTCCCTCCTCCAGGCAGGGCTGCATCTAGTACTTTTTATTTTAAGGACTCCCCCCCCCCGGTTGCATGCCTAAAAAAACACACAAAAAAACCAAGAGGAAATGTAAGGAGTTGATTTGCTGAAGGTTGTTGCTTCCTCCTACCATTGTGCCAGGTTTTCGTTTTGTTGGAGACAGGGCTCTAAATATATTTCAGACTGGGGGAATTTCCCAACTGCACTGCAATAAGTGAATGTGTAAAACGCAGCTGTACAGTGGTACCCCGGGTTACAAATGCTTCAGGTTACAGACGCTTCAGGTTACAAACTCCGCTAACCCAGAAATAGTACCTCAGGTTAAGAACTTTGCTTCAGGATGAGAACAGAAATCGTACTCTGGCAGCGCGGCGGCAGCAGGAGGCCCCATTAGCTAAAGTGGTGCTTCAGGTTAAGAACAGTTTCAGGTTAAGAACGGACCTCTGGAACGAATTAAGTTCTTAACGAGAGGTACCACTGTACTCGCTGATAACCACAGCTGAGTGCAGTGGATATTAAGGGATTGCAGATACACTCTGTGTTGTGGGCCTCTATGTCTTGTGTGTGGGGAGCTGGGGTGGGGTGGGGTGGGGTGAGGAAGCAAGCTTTTAAAAAGGGATTCCCTAGTTAAATGCCATTAGGCATTCAATTCCCAACGCTCCAGTGTGTAAATTGTTTGGATGTTATTAGATTTAAACTGCCACTCTTTGGAAATGTATTTGCCCTGAACAAGGTTGCTGATGTCACTGGTAAGAGTTCACACATCCTGGGAGAGGCTCAAGATTGAAACTGAGGTGTATCTGATTCAGCCCCAAGGCAGAAAAACTGGATGAGGCAGGTTTTTCTCTCTTTCTCTCCCCCCTCCCCCACCGACCTCACAACAGTCTCCTTTCCTTCTTATAGAATATGTAGCTTTTGAAATTGCATGCACTTGACAAATAAGGAAGTGTTTTGTGCTAAATTCAGCTTTTATTCTAAGGTCACAGAATGTTCCTTTTAATTCTGACATTTAAAAAAATCGTGTGTGTGTGGAACAAGCAGCTAAGCTTCGAACTATTATCTGAGTAGTCCTACCGATTGCACTGCTGCTGCTCTGAAGAAAGAAGTTTTGAGATTCCCAAGCTTACAGGCACCCCTCCCCCGATTTCTTTATTCTAAGACAGGGGTTCCCAACAAAATTTTCTCGAGGACCCCTCATCGAGCAGCTATTGTGACAAGGACCCCCATTAATTCCTAATCCTATAATTAAAAAGTGAGAGCCAAATTAAGAGTCTTTTTATATTTTATATTTATATGTTTTTTACAGTTACAACAGAGTACTCCTTCAGTATTCAGTTAGTTTTAATTTTCAGTTCTTAATGAGATGAGTTAAATCTGTCCTTTGAGTCCATTATTTCTGAAATATTAGGTTTGTTTACAAACACTACTGTTTTGCAAAGAGGCAGCGCGCGCCAGGGAGGAGGGAGGGGAATGGAGAAGACAGGGTACCTGCGCAGCAGCGCACAAATGAAGCCGATGCGCGCAAAGCATCTTGGGGAGGTGAGCGTTAGTAGAATGCGCGTGCTGCCTCTTTGCAAAACAGTAGTGTTTGTAAAGCGCCACCTAATGGCATACAGCAGAACTACTGCCTCTATCTAATTCTAGTTTTGCGCTAGACTCTGCTCATGCAGGAAGCGGCCAAAACAAAAAATTTGTTATCATACGAAATATATTTAATATATTTTTTATTCTAATAGCATCTTGCGGACCCCTCTAGCATAGCTCGTGGACCCCTGGGGGTCCTCGGACCACCTGTTGGGAACCACTGTTCTAAGAATTTGATCCTGCCTGTCAGGTAAAGATGCTCTCTAGTCACCTAACAAGTTGAAATGCACGTAAGATACAATAAAACAACAACACCAAAGCATTAAAATAATACTGGCTTGTTTTGTTTTTTTACATAGTTTTTTTTTTGCACTGGGTGTATATCGCTGGAGGAGTCTGCCTTGAACAGGCCTTTATTTGTGACTAAGGATGAAACTGAGCAACTTGCGTCTTACTTCTGCATAAGATTGTACTGCAAGTCCTGTTGAAATTGGTTGGATTTGTGTTAACCGTAAATAAGCTGTTCTTATTTGGTTTCAGACGGACTTAGTCATGACTAGCTACAGCTAGACTGAGGCCCAGCTGTTTTTCAACCATTTGACTTGTTCAAATAATTGACTCTATGTTACATGTATGTCACAGTTACCAACTTACATATGTGCTAGGTATAACATAAATATTTGCTGAACCCTTTTTGGCACCTACCAAGAACATTTTTCTTGTCCAAATGTGTAGAAAAAGGCATTTGTTGTAATCTGTATTTAGTTTAACTAATTGATTTCAATTATACTTAGATTAATTTTTTTTAAAAAACTGTTATTTACCTAAATCCTATATTGACAAATGTAATGTTTGTTTTATCTTTTGTAAACCACTTAGAGTTTTTTTTAAAAAAACTATCTATCAGTATATAAATTGTGATAAATAAGCAAATATAGTTACAAGTGATCTAGATTATCCTATAATCTAGTTAGGCACCAACTGCAGCATTTTATTCTGTTAGTTGCATGTTCACCTTTATCTTAATGCCATTCTGTAGAATTCTTAGTCCAATCAGATGATAAGCAGGTCACAGTTCTGCCTCCCTAGGACAGAGCCTGGATTTCTGCACAGTATAGTAAAGTGATTAACCTCAGATCTTCCAGAGGAGAGAAAATGTGGCTTAGTGATAAAGTGCATGCTTTGCATATCCAAAGTCCCAGGTTTGATTTCTGCAATATGCAGCCAGAAATGAGACACTTCTACCAGAAATCCTGGAGAGCTGCTGCCAACCAGTGTAGGTGGCACTGAATTAGATGGAGCAATGACCTGACTCTGGACTCAGCTACATTGGCAAAGAAAAAACACTTTATAAGCGGTGTTTATGCATTCTAACACTGTGACACCAGATGGCGCTGTGGAGTTCCGTTTTTGTTTACCCGATTTCTCATACAAAGTTTGCAACGTGTTTAGCTGGAACGCTTCTTTTGATGTGTCTAGATCCAGCCTCTGTCTCATGCCATTTTGTTTCAGGTCTCCCTAACAGCAAACTTGAGTAGTTTAGGGGGAAGCAAAATGAGGCTGCTCTCAAAATAAGGGGGTTACTATGTGGGTATGCAGAAGCTCGTAAAATGGGAAATTAAATGAAAAAGAACTTTTAAAAAGTCCACAAAATTGCCTTTCAAGGATCTGTGACGTTCCGGGAGATGCACAATGTTGAGGGTAATGGAGGAGGAGAAGGAAGAAAAAGGAAACTGGAGGGGTGAAGAGGGGATTGACCTGTTCAAGCCCCTAACACTTTATAGTAAGCAATCTGGAGGGGAAGGATTAGGAATGAGAAGAAAAGCACGCGGGGAATCTCCGTTGGATAATGTAGGCTTTGAATGTGTCTCAAGGCAAAAAAGCATCTTTATCTCAGTGCATCTTTTTGGCTGCACTGTTCAATGCAATAATGCTACTTTGGCCCTGAGTCCCTCGCTGAATATAAATTTTCTTTGAAGACATTGTGGTTCTCTGCCCACTTTGCTACAATGTATATTTTTATTATTATTTTCCCTGGGCCACTTGCCTTTTGGTTTTATGCAACTAGTGATCAGATAACAGAGTGAAATGATTTCCTTGGGACTGAACAAATATAGGTCACATTGTATGTTCCCCTCTTGCACCTGAGGTGTGAGAAGGAAGATGTATAGAATTCTTAATTAAGACAACCAGAAATAAATTTAATGCCATGCAGGAACTTTTTATTGCATAGTTACAGAGGGGCTTTTGAAAACTGTATCCTCATCAGAACTACCACGCACTGTATGTAGTCAGTAGTAGTAGTAGTACTGTAGTAGTAGTAGTAATAATAATAATAATAATAATAATAATAATAATAATAATATGTTGACTATATCAATGGGATAGCTGTACATATATAATCTATAGAGAGTGTTCAAGAGCTTTTTCCAGGAACATTGTAAACATTTCATTTAGAAAGGTTTTTTTCTCATTGCATGGATTAAAAAAGGTAGACAGATGGGCAATATGTTTGTTTAAAATGCTGTTAATGTTTTGAAGTGACAAAGTACAACACAACATGGGCTGTATCTGACTAAATCATACCTGGATTAGACCCATCAAAACCAATGAGTTTAAGTTAGTCACAGCTAACTTTACCCATTGAAACCAAATGGACTTCACTTGGCGCCTCAGTTAGTTATGTGACTATAACTATAGTAATTTGACTTACACAGGGGTTAAATGACTATATTATTTTGGGCTTGAGCAAGACTCTCACCCTTAAACTCTTACTTCCCTTCCCTTTCCACATCCATTGCAAATAACCTGTTTCGTTCGCCTGCAGAAAGAGAAAAAGAAAAAGGGATCTGTTCCTCATAAAAATTATTACCCCATTCATTCCAGATTCCAGTGTGTCTCTTGGGTCTGTTTCACATGAGAGATGGCATTCTAATGGATTGGGCACATGCATTACTTTGCAGGAGTGGAGTTTATTCTTATGCCAAAATGAATTGTATGTTCCTGCAAGTGCATAAACCACATTCCTTTTGTGGGGTGGGGTGGGGAGGGGGCTTAATCCTTGCCCAACTCTTTGAGGGTCACATGCCAGCAATTGGTGTGGCCAAAAGTGGGCATGCCCTTCCCCATACAGGACAACACCCCCTCCTTAAGTGAGGAGGGTCCTGTTATCTGTTTTATTTTTATTTTTAATCAAACTTTTACCAGATTATGAAAATCACAGACCCTGTGCCATAGGTTTGTTTACTGAACAAGTTAACAAACCTATGGCACAGGGTCTGCCTCTGATCAAATCTGCCTCAGTTTCGGCCATCAGAAAAAGAATGTCAAATACTGGACTCTGTAGAGAGATTCTCAGCTGCTCTGTGTTCTTTCCACAGACCACCTGTACAGACCACCTGTACAGAACTGTTTCAGAACCTCTGATTTATTTAATTATATGTTGATTTAAAAAAATAGCACCAGAGTATGGGCAGGAAAAAAGTAACGATTGCTTCAAGAGAAGAATGATGGCACAGATTGGCAGAGGGGAGTCTGTGGCATAGATAACTGGGAGTTTGGACAATAACACTTGGGACAATAAATTTCCTGGGAAGATAATATATGGATTCTCATTTTTTTAAAATTGTTCCATTGATTTCCAGGCAGGGGTCCCTCACTTCAGCAGGACAGTTTGAGAGCCGCAGTATTTTCTGAAAGCCCACGCTACAGCATAGCTGGTTACAGGTAGGCAGATGTTGTTATAGTACAATTTAAGACGAGTGCTGTCATTTGCTGCGAACTAGAGGAATAACTCCGGATGCATTAAGGGAAGTTGAATGTTAAAAAAGCGATCACCTGAAATGACCAAACTAACTTGATAAAGTTTAAAGTGAAAGGGCTGGTATCTCATATTTTGCACAAGAGAGCTTGAAAAGACAGCTCCACAAGAATATCCTGGACCTAGAGACCAGCTCCAAGGGGCAGTGCTGTTGTGCACTTACTGAGGCCCACGGCCAGTCCCTGCTCCCTGCCTCCTTGCTGTTGCTGCCCGTGCTCCTGCCCTCACTGCGCAAGAGAGCAGAAAGAAGCAAAGAGAAGGATTGTCCTCTCTCTAGAGCCAGCTTGGATCCAGAGGGCAAGGTAACTGAGTGGGCAGTAGCAACAGTGCCAAAGAAGACCCTTTGGGAGGGGTACCCCATGAAGAGTATCTTAACCCAAAACCCTCTCTCCTCCCCAAAACACCTGGAATTGGCAGAAGCAGCAAAGAGATGAGATGGAGAACAGTGGCACTTCAGTTTTTAAAGTGGTGTGAATCCACATGTTCATCTTCTGTTTTCTTGTTGTTATCTACATTTTGATATTTTCATATAGTGGCTGTATTTTGAGACGGTGTGTGTGTATATTTGTGTGTATATAATTTTAACTCCACTTTTCCAAACAATCATGAGCCATATTCAGGCATTAAAGGTAGAGCCCTTGTCTGAGTGGGAATGCACTGAGTAGCCCTGCCCCTCACTAACCCTACCCCCTTGTGTCTGCACAAGCGTGAGGAGGAAGGGCACTGTTGTGCATGCAGTTGTATACACACAGGCTCCCACCCTGAAGATGTTTGTGCCATACATGTGGATGGCAGGGGATTGGGCTCAGCCGGCTGCTGCTTCTGTATGCTTCGACTCTGAATGTAATGGCTGAATAGGGCTGCTCTCTCCCAAACTGGCTCACGTTGATAACAATAATTTAAAAACGAGACTGATCATGCCCCTTACATACTACAAAGAAACATGGAGGATGGATGGCAGCTAAAAGATTGAGGCTGAATCCTGACAAGACAGAAGTACAGTTTGTGGGGGACAGGAGGCGGGCAGGTATGGGGGACTCCCTGGTTCTGAATGGGGTAACTGTGCCCCTGAAGGACCAGGTGTGCAGCCTGGGAGTCATTTTGGACTCACAGCTGTCCATGGAGGCGCAGGTCAATTCTGTGTCCAGGACAGCTGTCTATCAGCTCCATCTGGTACGCAGGCTGAGACCCTACCTGCCTGCAGACTGTCTAGCCAGAGTGGTGCATGCTCTAGTTATCTCCTGCTTGGACTACTGCAATGCGCTCTACATGGGGCTACCTTTGAAGGTGACCCGGAAACTACAACTAATCCAGAATGGGGCAGCTAGACTGGTGACTGGGAGCGGCCGCCGAGACCACATAACACCGGTCTTGAAAGATCTACATTGGCTCCCAATATGTTTCTGAGCACATTTCTCAGTAGTGGTACCCGTCCTGTGGAACACCCTCCCACCAGATGTCAAAGGAAAAAACATCTACCAGAATTGTAGAAGATATCTGAAGGCAGCCCTGTTTAGGGAACCTTTTAACATCTGAAGGACTATTGTATTTTAATATTTTGTTGGAAGCCGCCCAGAGTGGCTGGGGAAACCCAGCCAGATGGGCAGGGTATAAATAATAAATTATTATTATTATTATAAAATTAAAAAATTCATTCCAGCGCCTTAGAGACCAACTAAGTTTGTCATTGGTAAGTTGGTCTCTAAGGTGCTACTGGAAGGGTTTTTTTTTTTTTTAAAAAAAAAATCCGACTACGGCAGACCAACACGGCTAGCTATCTGTAACTAATACTACAAAGACACAGTGCACAAGAGAAGAGGATCGGAGGGGGTAATGCAGAGGAGGGAGAGTGGTTTGACACTGCTAGGACAAAGCAGTAAGTACAGGTGAAACTCGGAAAATTAGAAAAGTGATTTATTTCAGTAATGCAACTTATTATTATTTTATTTTTCTTTTAATTTTTACAAATGCTTTCCTTTGGAAATTCCACAGTAATAAAACAAATAGTTACAATAATACAAAAATAAACATTGCTATTACATTTCATTAGTTCCATTTATAATTGACCCACCTAATGACAAATAATTACAATTACAACAAATAAAGGCTTGACATATCTTGCTTTGCATGTCATGCATCTATCTCATATATTGGTTTCACCTTTTAAGTTCCGTTACTGAAATAAATGCACTTTTTGACGATATTCTAATTTTCCGAGTTTCACCTGTAAGTTGTAAATAGGCATTGATAGCCAGTTTGGGCCAGTTTGATCTTTCCTTGCTAGTGAAGTGGATGGAGTAGATGGAGTAGCTGCAAATTACCTAGCAGCTCCTGTTCTTCTGGTTAGTGTCAGAGCCCAGGCTCTGTTTCCCCACACATTTGCAATCTGGGGGCATAAGTTAGTCATTTAGATGTGATGGTGAATCATATTAGTGTGTTCTGCATGTCATGTTCCGCATGCAAATGGTACCTTCGGCATTTATTTTACATTTTTTGGAAAACAGCATGTGGCATTTGCGTATTATTAACCAGGATATAACTAAGTCAGTAAAAACAGGCTACTGGAAATTGCTTAGATATCCTGATAGCCACTATGGGGCAGCTATGGAGAATGGATGCCTTGAGCCCCATGTAGGTGATCTGCTCTGATTTTATTCCTGAAACTTGAAAAATTGTGACTTGCAAACATTTTCAATGTGAAAAAGCTAAAGCAGCACAAGCACAGCATGAAAAAAAACCAAGGTAAAGTTCCAGGTAGGCACACATTTGTAACAATCAGAATTTAGTTCAGTGATTTGATGAAGGAGGGTCCGCCTTAACGGTTAAGGTGATGCCCGTATGTTTAAAGCTCACCTTCTTGAGGAAGTTAATGGTGGTTTTCAATCTTGGTTGTAGACCTCTGTTATCACTTATATGACTAAACAGACGATCAATTCAGAAGCAGTGCACTTGAATGAAGGGGATGGACAAATAAGCAATGAATGATGGCAACAGGAAAATCAAACCCCACTCCTGTTATTCTGTTTTAATGGCTAATACCAACAGGGACGGGACCAGCAAAAAGAGGTTAATGAATTGCAAAGATCCTTTAGAAAGTGATTGACTGGTATTGAAGCTCAGTCAAATCAGTCATAAATATTTACTATTATTAGCAACAGTAGGTTGCCTATTATTTCCAATTGATTTTAAAGCTGTCGGAAATCTACCACCGCAACTATTAGCCACTGATGTTGGGTGTTTTTTTGTGTGTGAAAAAAAAAATCAATATTTTCTAGAAACAAACAATTCTGCAGCATGTAAAACGTCTTAAATCCTGTTAAAATCACTTTCCCCACCCCTCCACAAACACTTTGCAAATGATGAAAACACAGGACGTCAAAGCTTCCAATGCCATTCAGAATAACCATTCTAGTGTTCTCATTTATCTGCTGTATTTACTATAACAACATTTCGTGGTGCTCTTTATTAAACCATCAATGAGTCTCAAAGCCAGAGTTGCCTTATTTGTTTTACCATGTGAATGAGCCATACCGGGCACTTAATAAGGTTTATTTGCAGAAGCTGCATATGGGATGAAGCTTTTCAAGGGTTAACACAACAATGTTCTTACTATTTGTGAACAATGGACTAAGATTTTTCTTGCTATCTCTTTTATAAAATGGGAATTGTAGAGCATTCACCGTCCCCTCCCTTCACAGTTTTCTTCTATATTTGAAAAATAGGTCTTCAGAAAGGTAGGTTACCTTTCAGAAAGGTAGGCTTTTTGTTAAACCTTTTAAAAGAACAATTATTTATTTCAAAGGAACATAACAAAAGGGATTTTTTTTTTTAAAAAAGAGATAACAACAAAGAGTTAACATTTCCCTGGGCAGACAAGTTTCCAATTCAATTAGTTTTAATGAACCTTCTGCTCACTGGTTACTGAACTAGAAAGAACAGCAATAAATGCCCAGAGGAAAGAGAGAGAGAGAGAGAGAGAGAGAGAGAGAGGGCGAGAGAGAGGGGATATTAAGAGGGTTAGTATATAGTATATAAATTTCTAAGTTGACTAAAAGCTTAGCTGTGATATAGGTTTTTTTTCAAAAGAAGAAACAAAAAGGACAATTGGAAGCTCAATGTCCTCTCTCCCAACCCACTAAGTAATTGCCCCTATTTCTGCTTCTGCACTTTTAGGTTTTAGTCCAGTTTTGCAATTGTACAGTACTGTGTTGGATAAATGATCGTATTTTAAGAAAGCAACTAAGGCTGCAAGCAGATACCCATTTAGTTGGGAGCAGGGGTGGAGGAGAAATTTGATTCAGGTTGCGTTTAAAGGCAAACCTATCAAACCCAACTGGGATAGCTCAGTTGGTGGAGCTTGAGACTCTTTATCGCAGGTTGTGGGTTCAAGTCCCACACTGAGCAAAAGGATTCCTGCATTGCAGGGGGTTGGACTAGATCAGGCATCCCCAGACTTCGGCCCTCCAGATGTTTTGGACTACAATTCCCATCTTCCCCGACCACTGGTCCTGTTAGCTAGGGATCATAGGAGTTGTAGGCCAAAACATCTGGAGGGCCGCAGTTTGGGGATGCCTGGACTAGATGATTCTCATGGTCCCTTCCAACTCTACAATCCTGTGGCTGTATTCTGAAACAAGATAGGAACCAAGTAGAAGCCATCCTTTGTACTTTTCAGAATTTTGCAATGCACTTTTCCATCCAAGCCATGTGCACAAAAAGGCCAATATGTACACTGCATAGTAGTGAAAATAACGTGCAAAAATGTGTGTGTGTGTGGGGGGGGAAGATGTGTGTAATGGGCAGAGTTGCCTACAAAAATGGGTTCTATTAGGAGAAATGTGCATTAAAATGCTGATGGATTTTCACGAGGACTTAAAAACAACAGCTCACAACCGGAAATGTGGAGAACTGAAGAGTGCAAAAATGAGAAACCAAAATGAAATGTTTGCCCTACTTGAGGAGAGGATTGGACTTGATGAGTTTCTGGGTCCCTTTCAACTCTACAATTCTGAGCCTATGAATTAAATGTGACTTACATCTGAGCAAACATGTGTAGGATTGCCCTTTTAAGTAGCAATGCTGAACGCTTCGAATGGTGTTAGGAAAACGTGTAAATACAACAGCAGGATACATTGAGCTATAATTTTTTTCTTTCATTCCGTCTACACATCTCATTTAAACAAATGCTTTGGTAGAAAAGTTTGGTAAACAAATGCTTTGGTAGAGATGAGTTCCCATCTTAAATACATACGTCTGATAAAAGTGTATGGGTGTCTTAATTGGTTAAGTTAAACTCAAAGTCTAAACTGCCTTTAGACAGTGGCGGAGAGCAGGCGGGGCTGGGGCTGGCGCGCATCCCGGGGGCATGGCGCGCCTGCAGGGGTGTGCTGCCCAGCGCGGGCGGGGGGAGCAGCCACAATGGCACCCCACTGGGACTGCGCTGCTGGGGGCAGTGCGCTCCCCCCCCACTCCTCTTCCTCTGCCAATGCCTTTAGATCTGCCAGTTGCACCTGTAATACTTAAATGCACATCACGGCATGTACCCCTGAACTCAACTTTATCTTGGCTGAGTGACATTTGGGTTTAGCAGATATTCATTCCATCTCTCAAGCTGCTCCATAACATTCTCCATAAGTTTGCTCCATAACATAAGTTCTTTGGGTGGTCCAGAAAGCAATAGATAAAATGTTAAAACCTATTAAAATGCAGTAAACAACAATAAAACTATAACAAACACTTAAAAAAACAACACCCAACCTGAAACACAATTAAAAAGCAACTCAAAACCAAGAGGCCCACACTATGAAATATGCATTGTGTAAGCAGGAAGCAGGCACTAGAAAGACTGATGGCAGATCTCTCTCTGACAAGGCTGGTCTACAACTGGGGTGCCACTACCATAAAGGCCCTCTCTCTAGCAGTTCCCAACTTCAAATCATTTGACAATTTAGGGTCTTGGAAGAGGATCTTGAGTTTTTCATATTGGTACATATTGTTCCACGTTAAGGATTCATTCAGCTGTAGCTACTGGGTACAAGAGAGTGGTTGCAACATGCCACATCAGCAAAACTGAAGGAGCATCCCACATTCAGAATCTTGTGACTTGTGAAACAGTAATATTTTATTTTAATTTTATTCATGGAAATTTATTGCTGATTATAAAAAAAAATAAGATGGCAATTAATTTTTTCCAGGTTTTTAAATTTTCACCTTAGTTATTCTGATTTTCTGTTAAAGTAAGAAATATCCAAGGTCAATATTCTTTTTGGGGTGCGGGTTATAAAATGCAATAATATCCACATGTGTTAATAATACTGGCTGCTGTGTTTGCTACTTTTTTTTTTAACCTTCATTCATTTAGAATTTCAATGGATTTTCAGTTAATCAGATTTCTCATTTTACACACATGCAGATATGTGCAACAAATTGAAATGAAGAATGTTTCATAACCATAAATAGTTCATAGTTTGAGAACAATTTTAAGCTGCCTATGATAAACACAGGCAAATATTAATCTATTTTTTCCATTGGATGAAAGCAAGATCAATATCTCCAATTGGCATTTCCTCTCCTTTTGAGAATTAAGTGCTTCCCGCCTCCCCAAGTAATTTTTAAAACTTATGCACTCTTGCTCCTTAGATTCTGACATGCGGCACTATAAATAAAAAGTGTTCCTCTGCCTTGATCTAGGTGGGGGAGCCAATATCTTATTCAACAGTGTCTGTTGGGTGTTTTAAATGTTCAGTCTTTTCTGAGCTTCTATTATAGCGTTGCAACGAAACCCTTGGACAACAATCCGTGTAATATATTTTATAGATCTCCCTTTGTGTGGAAAACGATTCTGAGGCAGTGTCCTTTGGAAACACAAAAGATTATTGTTTATCGAAACTGGACAGAGCCCAACAGGCTTAAATGATCAGCATCATTGCAACTGCATTTCATTTTTGCATCAAATGCTCTGATAGCTGGACTGTGTTTTGTGTGTGGCTCCTTAGCAGCGCAGCTAAAGAACTGACAAGTGAGTATGTGACAGGCGAACTACAGCTTAGACCAATGGAACTACAAAAGGAAAAGAACACACATGCAGTTTTTCCCCCTGATGTCAAGTTGACTTGTTTACAGTTCTCTATACAGAGCCAAGTCATTTTACCACAAAAATATGGAGCGAGCTACGCGCAACTGATACACTTGGTGCTTGCTTATTCGTTTTAAATAACAGAAAGCTTCAGCACTCAGTATGCCTGGACTCGTGGACAGGTGAATAAATAAGATACACATAAGATAAATAAGAAACGCATTCCAAGCATCTTAGGTTCGTTAAATCCCGATAAATTGCAATAAAGGATTCTGGGAAGGTGAACCTGGACGGTAAAGTAACTCGTGACTCCTACTTTCCTAAACAGCAACTAAAATTCTAGAACTTGCCTTTGAGATATTGCAAGAACTTTGTCAAGTAGCACACGAGAAAATAGAGCCCACAGCCATATAGTAAGCAAAAAAATTCTGTTTGAGTATTGACATGACAGTTTTTGAAAGTTCAAGCAGAAAACCAATTATAATGAGCACCGAAAAGCCCGGAGCCCTGCTGTTCAATAAATAAAAAGTACAACAAACTGTTTTCCAAAAAGGTTCTAGAGAGTTTTCTTCTTGTCCCACTACTTACAATATGATTACATAAATAGTCTCTGTTTGCTGTTGAATTGCCAGGCAGCTGTATTAAAGTACAAATCAAATCAAGTTAGGATTAGAAAGTAAAAGAGCATGGTTTAAAGTAATCTATCCCTCAGGAACTGTGCTCAGATTCATCAAACAGAGCTTAAAGTACAGTATATCTTATACCCTTGTGTTTCTATGCTGCACTGCTGTAAAACCAGTTATTATTTTTGATATCCAGAGAATGTAGCTTGTAGCTTTAGGAGGCTCACTTGCTTATTTAAAAAGTACTATAAACCTTACCTGTCACTTACTATTATTTCTTTTGGTTAAGACTCATGAAAATGACATCAGGACATCACACAAAACAGACCTTTTTTTTTAAAAAAAAAACCCAACCAAACAAAAAAACCGACCGTCCCATATTTGGCTGTCTAGAATTATTTTGAGCATTTTCAGTAGCTAAATAGGAAAAAAGAGGTTTAGGAAGCTATGCAGTTCCGTCTGTTAAAAAAAAAAGGAGAGTTGTCTTCCAAAAAACAATGCCGACTTCCTGTATTTGGTATACCTTCTGTGGCACAAAGCTTAGCAGTTGTGCCCTGGGAACCTTTCTATAAAAATGCATAATTTGGTTCTCACCAAAGAGGGAGCTGGTTTGAAGCTACCACACTGGCACACCTTTTGTGCTGCACCTGCACCTTATGTGCAGTAAAATCCCCCTTCCTGCCTCATAGGCTGATGCAGATGATCAAACTAACCCAACTGCTCCTCAGCACAGTTTATTATTAATTATTATTAATTAAATGTTTTAGTCACTTTATTTTTTTAAAACAAAAAAAGGTCTCAAAGCATCTTCTGCATGTTTCACGGAGGCTCACATGTGGGCTTCAACTGTTTTACAGATAATAAAATATTTACAGTCGTCGATATTCGGCAGTCTAAAGCAGGGGTCAGCAAACTTTTTCAGCAGGGGGCCAGTCCACTGTCCCTCAGACCTTGTGGGGGGCTCGACTATATTTTGAAAAAATATAGGAATGAATTCCACCTATGCCCCACAAATAACCCGGAGATGCATTTTAAATAAAAGCACACATTCTACTCATGTAAAAACACCAGACAGTCCCCACAAATAACCCAGAAATGTATTTTAAATAAAAGCACACATTCTACTCATGTAAAAACACCAGACAGGCCCCACAAATAACCCAGAGATGCATTTTAAATAAAAGCACACATTCTACTCATGTAAAAACACGCTGATTCCCAGGCTGTCCGTGGGCCGGATTGAGAAGGCAATTAGGCCTGATCCATAGCTGCCAAGTTTTCCCTTTTCTCGCGAGGAAGCCTATTCAGCATAAGGGAAAATCCCTTTAAAAAGGGGATAACTTGGCAGCTATGGCCGGATCTGGCCCCTGGGCTTTAGTTTGCCTACCCACGGTCTAAAGTTATGGAAGTACAAAGGGCTTCCAGTGTAAATACACATGCCATGAATAGCCAGAAAGAACAGCTGGTTTGCACCCATATAGATATTTCCCTGTTCAGGAATGAGAAGTAGTACTGAGTTCAAACAGCAGTCATAGTTGCGTGTGGAGACCTTTTAACCACCCCCCGAAATAAATTCAGACAAGACTCAAATTTTAGGTTTGGTTTTTGGCAGAATTTAGGCCACAACTTTATTGATTATAATCAAGTGAGTGGTTGCATAGGCTCTGGTTCGACTAGCTTCGGCAGCGCTGACGCTGGGCACCAACCAAAGGTCATTCTCAGGTGAACATTTGGGACAGTGGCAAGCAGGAGCCCTGCAAGGCCTCCACCCAGATGTCCTCTGGACTCTGGCTCCGGGCACAACCCCTCACAGGGAAGACCAACCATGAGTCCGTGGATTCCTTTATCGGAATACCCAATGCATAGGGGTGGCTAGGCATCCTGCTACCCCATCACCTGAACCAGAACCTATCCACAACCTTACAAGTTGTGACGATTTGCTACATGGCAGGTGAAACCCAAGTGGCATCAGCCAAGTGGGGAAAATTCCTGCCTTGCCCCTGTCCCAACGACAGGCGACACACGACGGCATAGCAAGGTCAAGCTCAAGCCCTAAATTTAGGGAGAGGTGGGCGGGTGTTCCAATGTACAGAGACCAACAGAGGAAGCTCCGGGACATGTGCATGGGCTTAAATAGAGGTCCCTCAATCGCTTTGACTGGCGGTCCTCTGCCCCAATTGCACCCAGGATCATAGCTGCCAAGTCTTCCGTTGAAAAATCCTGGATCAGCAGCGGCGCGGCACTGGAAGTCGCTTCTACGCATGTCTGGACATGCGTAGAAGTGACTTCTGGTGCCACTCTGCCCGATTTCTGGTGCCCAGACATTCACAGAAGGAGCCTCCCTGGCAGGTAGGCATTCGGGGGATTTACGGGATTTTTTTCTATTTGGGATAACAGCGGGGAACGGATTAAAATCTGGGGGTTTCCCGCAAAAAACGGGAGACTTGGCAGCTATGCCCAGGATTGAGGGATCTCCAATAGGGTGTTGTGGCTATCCAAACGTTCCCACCCACAGCACAGGGTCTGGTTGCCAGGTCACACCGCAACACGTGCCGTGCCCTCTTGTTAGGTAGGACCTGATATGTGACATTCTATTCATTTCTTGGTAGAAGAAAAAATCAGCATGAATTGGGATGTAGAATAAGCACGAGTCCCTTGTTTACATTGTGAGTGCTGGCAGTGGTCTCCACTGTTCTTCTGCGGGCATTTCTAGTACAGGCAAAAAAACTAAGCAAAACTTTATATGGCGATGCAAGTAAACATGCCCATATTTCATGCCCCATATCAGGTATGTCATTATAAAGGTTCTATGAGAGGCATGCTAAAAAATGCAATGGTACCCGGTAGTGTAGGTTGGGTCACAGGGATGTTGAATGATTCAGAGTGACGTTATTGATGAAGAATTTGGAGATCCTAAATCTTAATCCCAATCTAATCCTCCAACCCCCTTGTTGTGTGTTCTGTTGAAAATAGCTTCCTATTTTTAAAAACTAATTATTTTGTCTAGTACAAAGGATTGTTAGAATTACTTGCTGTTCATGCATCACTCTGAAAACCTATGATATGCTGTCTGTTGTAACGGCTGTTCAAGTTGCTCTGTGAACTGTTCAAGTGAATACTATTTAATATCAAACCTTATATAGTGTGAGCGAATACACTGTGGTCTCCAGAACTTGTCAACTATCATCTCAATGAAGTGGTTTGTATCCCAACAAGTGGGTGTTGATCTGGGGAAATGTGATCTAGAGCTTAATATTCATTAAGGGTTTGCACAGGCCCCAAGATTCTGTATCTATATATTTTAAAAAACCTGATCTGTTTTTGTTACTCTGTCTACTTTGATCTGTGATTCGGGTTCTGAGCTGCTCTGTATCAAACAGAAGTTCTGTTTCCCCCCTTCACCATAATGGGGAATCTAAAAATGTCTATAACATTTCCCCCTTTTTGTACAGGAGCTCTTGCAGACTGCAGGCTGCCAAATTGCAGACAAATAGTTCCAGGGGATTCACTTTCCTCCATAATCCATATGCATATTTTTAAGTGGGGAGTAAGGGTTCGTCTCCTGAATTTTTTAAAAAAATTTTTTTTTGCCTTAAAATAATTAAGAGATGGTTGAGTGGTGTGCATAATTACTGATATACTTTTAAAAACTTTACTACTTTACACTGGCCTTTCTGCAAGTCCTTGCAACATGTGGCTGTCTTGAATGCTGCCTGCAGAATTCTGAAGGGCTCAGGTTTGTGTTTGTGTTTTGTTGAAGCGGAGCTGTAATGCGGGATTAAAAAAAAAAAAAACCTTAAATGAAGCTTACCTTTAATTAACCCTCTGCTGCTGTGTTTAAGCAAAAATTAACACTCTCCAATGCGTGCTGGACAGCCTCACTTCTTACAATGCTCCTGGGCCCAGAGTAAGGTAGAGATATAGGAAAACACAGAATTTATAAGGTACAGCAACAAGAGAGTGACAGAGGAACATGAGGTGGTGTGGGACCCCTGCCTGATCTGATGGGGGATCAGGGGGTTATGACATTGGCTTGGGAGACGAGGGAAAACACCCTATTCATCCTGGTGCATCTCATTATTCAGCCTGCATACAGAGTGTATGTACATCCCTAATATTTATACTATGTTCATAGTTAGGGATAGCTGGAGTAAAATCTGGATGATGAATCTTGCTCGAATTTAAAGTTTCTTGACTTTTTCCTTATCCTTTTAAGCTATTCCCCCTCCAGTTGCCTTCTGAGCCATACACCATGTACCTATTGAGAGGAATGTCACCAGCTATCATTGTTTAATTACACCAGTGGCCAATAATGGAGTAAAATTACCCATTTATTCTTCCCACCCACCCCCATATGCATTGGGATTTTTTTTTGAGGGGGGGCATCTTTTACAATACGCTATATGTTGTGTTTGGAAAGCTCTTAATTTATGAAATTCTTTTTAATGACATATTGATTTTTATCAGCCACACCAAACTAAAGGCAAATGTACCATGCTGCCATTATTAAAGAAAAACACCCCTCAATAAATTAGAGGTAAACGAAGATAAATGATTTTAAGTGCTCAGTTTGTAGAGTAAATTGAACCCATACATCATAGGCTTTCATTATTTTATATTTTAAATACAGCCAGGTGTATGGGAGTTGATTGACCAGTAATGTAGAATTAGCTATATTGGTCATAACACTGTTTGTGAGAGGTGGGGAAGAGAAAAAGGATGTCGTCCTTTTAATGTAAATAACAGGAGCCTAATTTCCATAGGATGCCACCCCCCTCCCCGATATTTCTTTTGAATTGGATTGCTAATCAGAGAACTCTAGCATGGATTATACTGTCTTCTGGGCAGCCCCCCGCCCTGATCCTGCATGGAGAAATGAAGGGCTCTGTGTTAATTTTAAACCTCCCTTTGATTGGGTGAACCTGTCTCCGTTTTCTGTGACACGGTTGCCACAGGTCATTGCCTGGTGCAGTGTACCATGAAACAAACAAATAGAAAAAGGCACCTTCTGGCACTTTAAGTTCCACTGCCATCTGACTACAGCCCCAGTGGTTCAGAATGATGAAAAACAGAGCAGAGCCTTGGACCAAAAAAAGGGGGGGTGGAACGGGGGGGGAGAGAGCTGCTTCTGGTTAGAGTGGGGAAAATGTGTGTGATGATCACATGAGCTGGGAAGGGCAGGATAGACAGCTGAAGTCATCTCAAAACTCAAGAGAAAAGCAGCCGACAAGAGGTCACAATTATATTCTGGTATCGCCCTCCCTTTCAGCGAGATCTGATATATTCAGTTTGTTCTTGTATGGTGCTTAGGGAAGTTCTAATTAAGGGAAGAAAGAATTTTGACACATGTGAAGCAGAGATCAATATTTAGCACTATAATCAGCAATTCCTGATGGTTTGACAGTGTCACTATACACATTGTAACTATCCATTATTCTCCGAGAAGGGAGCCAGGCGAAGGCTAACAGGCTTACTGCAAGCTATCATGAATCACATAAAGCAGTGCCTCATTCACTTCTATTTGCTTTTCTTTTCATCTTCATTCATCCTTATAGAGGAGGTTTGCGCTGGCTGCCACCGGCCCCCGAAAACCACCATGTTTCTGAACTGCCGCACGGCCACCGATTAAATGTCTGCTTTTATGAAGCACAACTGCCTGCTTCCGAACAAGAATATTAATATTTTCTTTGCTTATGTGTGCGCTGTATTGTAAAAATGGAGGTGGAGTTCCTTGCTGCTGGGAAAATACGTTGTAACTCATTTGCTTTGTTAATGTTCTGTTGGAGGGAAATAGGAAAGGAAAATGCAATAGCACTGTATTGCAGCATACCAAAAATGATGCTTTATGCAGGCGATGAAGTATGTTCTTCTGTGTTAATGACTAAGGAAAATTGGCACAAAGATGCTGGATGAAGAAGTGGGGGTTGGGTTCTTTTTGTAGGTGTATATTCATTATTACTACCCACTTTGGGCACCTAGTCCTGAAAGTTGGGATAGAAATTTCAGTTAGCATGTTGTTGTTTAGTCGTTTAGTCGCGTCCGACTCTTCGTGACCCCATGGACCAGAGCACGCCAGGCACTCCTGTCTTCCACTGCCTCCCGCAGTTTGGTCAAACTCATGTTCGTAGCTTCGAGAACACTGTCCAACCATCTCGTCCTCTGTCGTCCCCTTCTCCTAGTGCCCTCCATCTTTCCCAACATCAGGGTCTTTTCTAAGGATTCTTCTCTTCTCATGAGGTGGCCAAAGTATTGGAGCCTCGGCTTCACGATCTGTACTTCCAGTGAGCACTCAGGGCTGATTTCCTTAAGAATGGATAGGTTTGATCTTCTTGCAGTCCATGGGACTCTCAAGGGTCTCCTCCAGCACCATAATTCAAAAGCATCAGTTAGCATAAACAGCAACAATGAAGCATCGATCAAGGCTTAAGGATCAAGTGTGTCCACATGAGACAAGCTCTGAAGTATAACCACTTTTATTTACTATAGAAACTTCATTGTGGAAAAACTGATGTTGGATGAAGAGCAACAAATATTGCAACTTGGGGAGATGATTCTAGAAGGAAAAAAAATGGTCTCAAATCCTGAACTGAGAGGGAGTCCCATTAGTTGCAATTTTTGTATCTTTTCCTACTGATTTCAGTCGTTTGCGTCCTGTGTAAAATATGCCCAAGGTAACTGGGGCACAGGAGCGGGACACATGCCCCAATACTTGAGGGTGGTTTTTTTTTTTAAAAAAAAAAAACTGCTTCTAAACTGGATATAATTGTATTTGCACAGGACAAAAGTCTTCACACCAAGACTCACTGGGTAGCTCAATTGGTAGAGCATGAGACTCATAATCTCAGGGTCATGGGTTCGAGCCCCATATTGGGCAAAAGATTCCTGCGTTGCAGCGGGTGGGACTAGATGGCCCTTGCGATTCCTTCCAACTCTATGATTCTATTTAGCAGATTCAGCTTACTAGTGAGAACTTTATCTCCAAAACTGCTATCACTAAGATGCAAGAGCCTCTTAGATGCATAGGTGCCAAGTTCCGGATTGAAAAAATCTGGGATCAGCAGCGCCGTGGCACCGGAAGTCACTTCTACGCACTTTCAGACATGTGTAGAAGCGACTTCCGATGCCGCTGTGACCATTTCCAAAATGTCTGCAGTGCCAGAAGTCGCTTCTACGCACTTCTGGCACTGCGGCCAGTTTGGAAATGGGCACAGCGGCATCGGAAGTCACTTCTATGCAAGTCCGGACGTGCGTAGAAGCGACTTCTGGCACTGCAGACATTTTGGAAGTGGGCACAGCGGCATCGGAAGTCGCTTCTACACATGTCCGGAAGTGCGTAGAAGCAACTTCCGGTGCCGGCGCAGCACCAGAAGAACATGGCCGCCGGCAGGAGCTCCGTAATCTGGGGTATTTTGCCATTCGGGACACCTTCAGGAAACGGTAAGAAAATATGGATGTTTCCCGGGGAAAACGGGGTACTTGGCAGCTATGCTTAGATGTCCCATCATGAATACAAGTTGTTGGTGTACATCCCACCCCCCACCCCCCGGTCTGACACGAACTTCTTGCTTGTGAGTTCCTTGCTCTTGCTCACTGATGCTGGCCACTATTTTTTCCTTCCAGGATTGACACAGAATTGTGGTACTTCATAGCCCTTGTACACAACTATGCTGCAGCAGGGCTGTGCTGTTGAACACACCCACCAGGTGGCCTCTATTGCTGATGAAAACGTCTGCAGAGGGGGAGACCTTTGCATGTAGATTTTTACAGTATCAGGAGCCCTGTATGGCTAGTTTCCCTCTTGCAGCCACCCACATAATATATATACAGTGGTGCCTCGGGTTACAAATGCTTCAGGTTACAAAAGCTTCAGGTTACAAACTCCGCTAACCCAGAAATAGTACTTTGGGTTAAGAACTTTGCTTCAGGATGAGAACAGAAATTGTGCTCCGGCGGCGCGGCGGCAGCAGGAGGCCCCATTAGCTAAAGTGGTACCTCAGGTTAAGACCTCTGGAACGAATTAAGTTCTTAACCACAGGTACCACTGTATGCCGGAGCTGAGGATGGGGAAGCCATGTGACCTTGGGGTGGGGCAGAGGTCACCTATGAAAGGGGCTGCTGTTGTAGCATTGTTCTTGAGCATTCTGGAGAGAAAAACAATGGCAGCTGGCAGTAATGAAGAGCTGAGAGATGCACTAATGGAGAGCTGAGAAATGCACCTTTGCTGCATGCAAAACCAGGTTTCTCTTTTAGCACTGGCTAACTCCTTAATCATGGTTCTCTGATAGCAAAGTAATCAGGTCCATAATAAACACGGCAATCCTCAGTGTTAGCTCCAGGTTCTGTAGGGACCTCCTCCCTTAGTTAGTCTACCTCCTCACTGCAGCATGTCGAGGGAGCTCTTGTCCAAGGGTACTTTGCTGAAGTGTGTGTCCTCTGACAGATGCCCAACCAGGCCTGTCCTTTACATAAGTCTTGCCACTACATACTCATAAGCCAGCATTTTCACTGAGCTGGAACCCCTTCACTTCATAGCCTTCACTTGGCTATGAAGCCACATTATGGCCTTGAGTAAGCTCCTGGCTTTTGTCTAAAGCAGTGTTTCCCAAACTTGAGTCTCCAGCTGTTTTTGAACTACAATTCCCATCATCCCTGACCACTGGTCCTGCTAGCTCAGGATGATGGCAATTGTAGTCCAAAAACAGCTGGAGACTCAAGTTTGGGAAACACTGGTCTAAAGCTAGCCATCTCCTCCCAGCAATATGGGAGGAAAACCAGGCACTACATTATCGGGGCATTTGTGACAAACAGCTCTCTGGCAAGGTTGTGTGTGTTGCTTTTGATTCTGCTTGTAAGTTCTTATTGTAAAAATGAAAAATAAAGGGCAGCATCAGACTAATATGTCCCGTGGGGGCGGTTCCTGTTCTACAAGTGGAGAAACTTGCACTACCAGAAAGCTTACTAAGCACTACGCTGGATGCAACTAAAGTCTTTTAAAACACCAATTTGGAGATAACAATATTGGCCTTTGTTGTGAGAATCACTGAGATAAATACATAAAGCACCTGAGAGAAGTTCGTTTACAAGAGTATTTCTGGACTGATTCTTTTTCCCCTGGACTGATTTTAAACTCTAACAAGAAGTGGTTTATAATGCTCAGCCAATCAATTAAGGCAAGTTGAAACATTACAAACAAGGCTAAAACATAGATGAAGAGCAGAAAAATTAAAATGTCATTGTCATAATTAAATACCATTGAAAGCCAGACAAAACAGAAACTTTTTTAAAAAACTGCCTACTGTACTTAAAAACCATCTGGGGCAGAGCTGGTCCGACTTTTTCCAGGAGGGAATTCTGCATTCAGGGTACTGCCACAGAGAAGGTTCCCACCAAACGTCCCTCTTTAAGTGATGGGATAAAAAGCAGGGTCTCTGAAGGAGGCCTTTATGATTGCCTAATCTCAAACATGGCATTATGTTGTTGCCATTTTATGCTACAGAATACCTGCTAGAAGATTGCCAGCAATTTCTAGTCAAGATGAAATTCCTCCTTTGCCTAGCTGGTTATAAAAAACTAACTTGTTATTGTATCTAGATTTTGTCTTATATAGGATGTTTTTGTCTTCTTTTTTAGGATGGGCAAAATGTGCCTCCCACTTAATTGTTGAGGTAATTTGTGGTAGTGTATCACCCCCTCCTCCTATTAATGTAAATAAGGTGCCCTGTATTAACATAGAGAAATCAGAATGGTTGGGAAAAGGGTAACAATATAATCTGACTCAGTTTTAGTATAGAAGAACCGCATCTCAGGCATTTTCTTCCCAACAGTCCCACATTTTGCCGGCTGCACTGTGGAGCTGGAGGTGGATGTGAAAAAGATCTGGCGTCCTGCAGCGCGGCTCTGTTGCTACCGTGAAGGTCCCTGTCCTGCGAGGTGCTGAGCTTGCTGGAGCACCCTCTCTTCCTTTTGATTTAAGCCAGGAATTGAGATCGCTCAGCACCTTGAAGGATTGAGCTGTAACTGAGATGCTGACACAGACTCAGATACTGACTATCCCAAGTACCACTAATTAAGGGCTGTCCAACTGTGCTTTCTGTTGAGCCGTTTGCTCTGGTGGGTGACAGGAAACAGCCTGGGATCTGTCTGCAGGATGACATAACAAAGGAGGGGGAGGGGAAGAGTCAGAGAGAACGGGCTGGCATAAAGAGATCTAAACTAGATTAAGCTTGCTCGATCTCGTGAATATGTAGCTTGAGATTTAAAAGGGTGACTTTATTTTTCTGCCGTTTTCGTTGTTATGTGTCAAGTTTTGGCTCTTTTGGTTACATCTGCTCTCATGCAATAATTATATCACACTATCAAATCCTATGCTCCAACCATCCTATTTATCAGGGATAGTCCTTATTTTCTGGTTTCTAACACTTATACCTTTTTTTTTTTACCATTGGGGGAGGTTTCAGCCGGAGTTGTTTAAGTTGCAATATTTTCAGCCTGCAGTCCTCCTCCTCCCCATTTCCCTAGAAGTTAAAACGTTCTGGGGGTGGTTAATACCTGTCATTTATTTGTGCATACTTGTAATGCAGTGCCTTTCATTCCAGAAGGTACAGCTGGTGAGCTTCACTGTGAACATGTTACAGGACAATTATGGTGGTGTTTTGTTTTTTAAAAAAATGCTTATCTTTATCCCAAAGAACAAACACTGTCTTTGTTTTTCAATCAATTTGGGACCGACTAGTGTAGAGTAAATTAACACAACACACAGCATGTGGACAACAGCTTCCAGCCATGTGTAAAGGTAGAGAATGAGACTCAGTAGGAGGTTCTTGGTACGAGAATATGGGAAATACAAGTGGAACAGGAGTGTCTCTATTTTGATCTGTGAAGTATGGGGAGGAAGTATGTAAATTCCTGAGAAATGAGGAAAGGCAGTTAATCAAAACGTGTGTGTGTGTGTGTGTGTGTGTGTGTGAGAGAGAGAGAGAGAGAGAGAGAGAGGGAGAGAAGCTTTGTTTTTAAAGTAGGACTTGGAGGAAGAGTGGGGCTTTTAGAGTGGGGATTTGTGTTAAGTTGTCGAGGGGTGCTGGAACATAAATGGTTCATTCACTTTTCAACTTCCTGAACTCAAACCGAACTTGGAGCAGGTTCACACATTTAAGTTGGAACCGGTGGAAGCTGTCTTCTATAACACATGCACCATAGATATATTCTGGAATCTTAGCCGTTGTGGAAATTGCTGTGGCTGATGTCTGTGAACTGCTGGTGGATATTGGTCATGGGAATGGAAAGCCTCTGGAAGTGTGTTATATTGGCTCAGAGTTTTTCATTATGTTGAGTGGCCGACTTTTGGTTTCAGAAGTTCTTGTATCTGTGTAGGATCAGTGGTATAGCCAGGGTTTTTACACACAGTGACTCTGGCATTTACTGCAACAAGTTGTAGTGTGGACATTCACCTGGATAGCTTTGAACGGAGTTTAGACAAATTCATGAAAGTTATGTTTTTCAATGGTTACTAGCCATTATGTTGTGCACTACCTACCGACAATATCAGAGGCAATAGGCATCTGACTACCAGTTGCTGGAGGTTACAAGTGGGGAAAGTGCTGTTTTGCTTATGACTTCCTTGGGAGCTTCCCAGAGGCCTTTTCTTGGCCACTATGAGAACAAAGTGCTGGACCAGAAGGTCAGATCCAGCAGAGGTCTTCTTGCATTTTGATAGGACAGGGTGCAGAGCCTGAGTTTCTAAGCAAAGATAAGCAAAAAATAATAAAGCTTCCTGTGTGGTTTGGGGAACCCTCCTGATTAGATTTTGGGATGTACAGGGGTAGGGGATATTAAAAAACACATATTTTGTATGGTACTATTTGGGGAGAGACTATGACTGAGTGCCAGAGCACATGCGTTCAATGCCAAAGATCAGAGATTCTTTATCGATACAAAATTTTAAATTCTCTCCTGTTGCCTTGCCTATGCACCATTCAGAACCCCTAACAACAATTAAAACCAACAGTGAAATATTTTCCCCATTAAAATGCAACATAATAGAAAGAGACAACAGCTGAAACAGAGGCATCAGATAAAGCAAATGACTGCCTGAAGCAGGAATTTTTTTCCTTATGGTCTTTCATTGTGTGGCAGAGGGCGAACTGAGCCTTTCTGAGGCAAGGAGTTCAATTCAGGTGTGAGCACAGGGGACGCCTTTTCTCTAGTCCCCATGAACCGAGGCTCCACTATAATTAGGTTATAGAAAAAGGTGTCTCCATCTGGATGCATGCAGCCTGGTTGCGGGGAGATGGTCCCTGTTTTCCTGGCCCTAAACCATCTGTGGGAGGGTGTGTGTGTAAGATGTCATCACCAACGTTTTGAATGGTGTTCAGAAATAAATTGGTACCTAGTTCAGTACTTTCATGACAGACATCATATAATCCTGTCCCCATGCATCCATCTTCATCCTGGGTCATCTCTGGCCCTTGTAGTTATGATCAGGGGACAGGTGACCTGTGCCTGAAATCCTGGAGGCTGCTACCACTCTGAGTACACCTGCTAGAAGGCAGTATTTTTATTTTTTACCCTGCTTGGTCTTGAGAGGTTCAGGTAGATTAATACAGTCATACCTCGGGTTAAGCATGCTTCAGGTTGAGTACTCCGTGGACCCGGAAGTGCTTACTTCTGGGTTCTGCTGTGCGTGCATACGCAGAAGCGATCTGTGCACTTCGCACATGCGCAGAAGTGCTCTATCGACGCTTTGCCCATGCGCGCTATCGCCGCTTGGGTTAAGTACTTTTCGGGATGTGAATGGCACCCCGGAACCAATTAAGTACTTAACCTGAGGTACCACTGTAAATGTTATTTTTTTCATCTACAATACTGTCTTATTTATTTTATAGTACAGTACATTGATTATTGCCTTCATTTTATGGATCAATGGTCTCGCTGGACGCTAAAATTTGTGTTAAATTGCTGTTTTAGGGGGTGTTTTTCATCGTCTGGAATGGATTAATCCACTTTCCATTACTTTCAATGGGAACGTTCGCTTCAGGTGAAGTACGCTTCAGGTGAAGTACGGACTTCCGGAACCAATTAAGTACTTAACCTGAGGTACCACTGTATCTATAAACACACTAGGAGGAATTCAACGTAGAGCAATGGCAATCATTCCATCAGCCTGGGCTTTTTTTCCAGCTGTAACTCACTGGAACTCGGTTGCGGCACCTCCCGGTTGGGCGCCATTGCCGTTGTAAGAGAACTAGGGAGGCGTTCATGGTGAGTTCCAGCACCTCTTTTTCTAGAAAAATAGCACTGCCGTCAGGACAATGATTTCAGCTAGCCAGATGGAATGATACCCCATTTCCTCCCCCTGTGCCCTGTTCTGATGGTTCTTCCAACCCACCAGAGCCAAATTTGGTATGTGTGTGCGCATGCATGCTTGCATCAGTGAAAGCCCATGCAAGGACTTTTGCTGGCAGGATTCATTAGTTGACTCTGTTCCATATAAAATGCCTCTCTTCCACTTTGGGAGGAGAGATGTGGCAAGAGGGGCTGGGACACAAGGCTCAAAGCCCATCTAAACCCACTGGCCAAAAAGGTTGGCAAACCCTGTTCCAAAGAAGAGGATAAAAAACAACAACTATGACCCTGTTTTGAAATCTGGCACCCAAAATCAAATTTCAGAGAGAGGTAGGAAATGCATGAAGCTAGCCAAGCACTTGGCCATAACGCCTCCTGGTTGTTTCTCTGTGTGTCAAACACTGTCTAGTTCTCTGCAGCACCATCTTTCCTACAGCAGTATTATTTAATTGTGAGCCAAAGATCAGAGGTCTTTAACTCTTTAACTGAATCCCAATGTCTGCCAAATTCAATAGCTGTCATTCCTTTAGAAAAAAGACGGTGTAATATGTGTGTTCTGATCTAATTTTGCAGAAGAGAGACACAATTTACATACAGTTTATTTAGTTAAGCCCCCAAAATCAATACCTTTGTCTGTAGCTCTTTTATTTAAAATATATCATGACATGGCAAACTGCTGTATAAACGAATGTTTCTAAACCACACACGTTGCTAATGTTTTCATATGGCATCCATTCCCTCCCCACCAAAAAAAGTTTGAGATGCAGAATTTAATAGAAGAGCCTAAATGTGTATTAATATTGGATTCTTAAAGAATGCTAAGGGTTTTTTTCTATTAAAAAACAGTTCTAAAATTGTAAATATTGTTTTGAAAGGTCAGTTATTTACCCAGGACCTATTTACCAAATGGAGAACATATTTCAAGGAAAAGTAATACAGAAGGAGTCATGCTTAAGAGTTTTTAAAAGGTATTTTTAAAATAATAATAATAATGCCGTTCAGTAAAAATGATAGCTGCCTTAGGCTACAACCAAGCTAACTGAAACTTTTATTTCTGAAAACAGCCTATTTTGGGTAGATCTCAAACTATTTCTCACACCATCATCATAATTTAATTTAAGCTCATATACACATGAAAATAGCCATTTCTCACACTGTGTAGGGAGGTTACGTCAATTTTGCATAAGAAAGCACTCTAAAGAGAATTACTACAGCTTCCACCATATCATGATTTGTTCCACAATGAATAAAGCTGCAATTCTTTGCATACTGTACGTACCTGGGAGTAAGTCACAGTGAATGCTGTGGTCCAGTTTGCACACAACACCAAGCAACACCATGGTTTAAGCCTGAATGAGGGATTGTGCAGACACCATCGAGCTAAGCCTTGGTCTAGCTGCTATATCCAAACCTGGGCTTATGGTTTGCCTCCCTCAAACAAAACACAAGTGGTTTGGATGTGATGCTAAGCCAAACCAAACCAGGGCTTAGGTTTCAGGTAAGTGTAGCCACAGAACGGCCGGTGGAGCAAAGGGATGCTGTTTTTGCTGTAAGTACCTGTATGTAGGGCCAGCAGTAGACATGTTGGCACCTGAGGCAGAGCCTAAAATGGCGCCTCCCCTCCCTTCCAGCCTGGAAATAAGGGGATCAGGGAAGCGTGGCATGGGGGAAAAAGAAAGATGGACATTGGGATCTGCTGCCTTGGGTAGACTGAGCTGCCTGAGGCCGCCATCTCACCTCGCCACATGGGTGGCCCTGCCCTGTCGGCATGCTTGTTCATTCACACTCAGTCATGGTTTGGCTTGACATTATGTGTGAACCAAGCCAGCGGGCGTTCCATCTTTGTAAACCTTCATAGGATTGTGGTGTAAAGCCTCAGCTTGCGAAGTTCTGCCTCAACTGAACTTTAGTGGCTATATCAGCATCAAAGTCACCATAATGCACTTCTTTTTACTTGGTTCCTGCTTCTTGTAGCAACATGGAAAATATATCCTATCACCACAGAATGTGTCATTAAAGCTCGGATTCTAAAAGTCAAAATATTTGGTGGCGTGGAAGCTGATAATGCTTCTTAATGATTTAATTTGACAGTATTGCTAATAACTTTTGCAGTCTTCGTGAGCAGCTATAGATCTGTTTGTGGAATATGAATAAAATGTCACTTTTTTATTATATAAAAAAAGAGAGATTGTGGCGAGAAAAAAAAATCAGAATCGTGTTTGCTCTGTAGCAATGTCAGGCCATATCTGAGGTTCCATTTGCAGAATGGTTCATCCATGTCATCACACCAACATCCCGAAAACCTCTCAGGATACTCACAGGGCACAGGCATGCATCACAACCTACAAGCCTTTTAAGTAAGGATTCCCAAATTCTCATCCACAGACCACCAGTAGCCCATAAGCTAAGCTTCTTTCAGGTGGTTTGTGAAGAATGGTGGGAGCAGCAGGTGCAAAAGGTGAGCTCAGCAACTGCTCTGTCATTCTGGAGAACCTGGCAGTCCACCTGGAAAGTGAATTGGATGGACCGGAAGACTACTGTAGTGCATTACAATGGTTACAATAGGCACAGAAATAATTAAGTGGTCCGGGAGCGGGGGAAGGAAGGTTTTTGGAACCAATGCTCTGAGTGTTGTTCTTGTATTCAGGATTGGGGCAGTTTGGGGGCGGAACTGGAAAGTTGTGCATTGCCAATTATTTAACATTCCATTTCAACACCATGCTATCAGTATGTAGAGTACTCCCAGAGTGGCACCTGCAACGTATTGCAGACCCTCCAAGTGTCCCTATTTTCCAGGGATGCCCCTGATTTAGAGAAGCTGTCCCGGTTTCTGGCGTATAAATAATAAAGTTGCTGTTGTTGAATAGGACGTCCCTATTTTCATTGGAGAAATGTTGGAGGGTATGCACATTGTAAACAATAAAACAAACAAATAAGACAGTAAATGCAACTTGACAGTGCAAAATGTGGGGGTAAACCTTATTGAAAAGAATGGAACTTATTTCTGTGTTAGCCCTGTATAGGAGTGAACTGGCAGAGTCAAGGTTTAAAATAATTCACATTTATCCAGATTCGTCATTGGTTTTGATAATGCCTCTCTGCTCTGTCTTACATTAGGGCTGCTACTAACCCCATAGCCCTAAACTTACAAACAAACCTCTGTTGTCTTGACTGATACAAGGCCTGCAACTCCTCTGTGTGCAGAGGTTGCCAGTCACAATGAATACAGTTAAATTGAATTCCCCCCCTTCTGATCTAAACCATAGATCTCTCCAGAGGAGAGAGCCTAACGCAATCCATTCTAGAGCTGCAGCAGAGAATTTCTCTTATTTTGTGGTCTTTCGGGTCTTTATAAGACATAATTGTGATATGATTTGTTCCCATACACACATCACTTTGCGGGAAATGTATTTTGTAGTGAAATAGGACATAAGGGATACCCCAAGAAAGCAAGCCTAGATCTGCACATTTTGACAGTTTAGCCCAGTAAATTCTCATCTGCATATCTCCTTTAATTTTGGTCAGCACAGCTTGGGGTCACAAAGGAACTCCTTTAACTCTATATTATTATTATTATTATTATTATTAACCCCCCTGTTACCCCCTGTTCTCCAGTTTGGTTTGCGTGGTGTGAACATGGTACTTCCAAATACTGTTTGTCCATCTACGTGCTTTGAGCATTAAATAAATTTGTCAGGTGGCTCTTTCAATGCCATAACCTTCAGAATTACAAAACTGTTCATTGCTTCACATGTAGCATTCCCCTTACAGATGTGCATACTACACCAACTGCAAAACTTGAGGACTGGAAACTTGCCCTTTTAAATGAAAGCGTAGATTCCCAGGAAGCTGAATTCTGCCCTCAGTACTCGCATTCAGTCTGAATTTTGCTTTTCTCTCTGGCTGTTGTGCAAACATTTCATCTGAAGCCTTCTTTCTTTCTTTCTTTCTTTCTTTCTTTCTTTCTTTCTTTCTTTCTTTCTTTCTTTCTTTCTTTCTTTCTTTCTTTCTTTCTTTCCCTGTTTGACTGACTTCATGCCCTTGTCCTCTGAAACCTTAAACAGTAAACTCAGTGACTGCTCTGAAATGTTTAGTGAGGGCAGAGCTGGTCACCACTGTAGAATAGATGCCTTTTTATTGCTGCTGATTTTACCTGACAAGTCACTCACAGAGTTCCAAGAGAGGCAGTCGCTCCTAAAGAACTTCAGCTGATTCCTCCCCGCCCCCTTGTTTCTCAATTGAAAATGCCAGCTTATTACAAGGCCTCAAGTATTTATCATTTTATTTTTCTTAGCTAGGTCATCCCAGACCCTGTTAAGCATCCTCTGTAGCCCTTTAACAGGCGGCATAAGAGAATGACAACAGCCCACGGTGTTAATTAAATACATGGAAATTTATGTATAAATTTATCTATAAATACATGCCTTTTGCAAAATGAATTTATGGCTACTCTGTGGCGCCTTGGCTAGCCTAGCCTTTCCTTATATGCAGGACTGTAGTTTGCTTGCTTTATTGAATGCTTCAGTTCATTTCCCTTGAGCTTTCCCTCGTTTAATTGCTGAATTAGCTCATGTGGGAGCAATGAATGCATCATGTGGGTTTTTTTTTTTAAATCTCATCCTTTCTAACTCCTAGAAATGAGATGTATTGTGAAATAATTCCAGACATTTCATATGTCGTACTTAATTTTTGGCTGGGCCATTGCTGCCACTGACCCCAGATATAGGCTGCATTCAGATGTATTGAGTTAGTTTCCCTGGTTATATGCCAGGTTCTGCCAGCCCTTCTTTTCTGATTTTTAACGTTCCTTTTTGCACTGCAGGACCTGTTGCATGATAAAACTGTGGCTTCTTGATTGATTTAGTTCCATGTTGCACTCAATTTTAAATGAGTTCAGCCAGAACTACTCACTGGAACTCAGTTCTGGCACCTCTCAGGTGGGCGCCGTTGCCATTAGAAGAGAACAAGGGAGGCGTTCCTGGTGAGTTGTGGCACCTCTTTTTCTAGAAAAATAGCCCTGTGTTTTACTCTTAAGAGAGTGCAAAGCATGGCTGAAGAGTTGAGAGGGCCACATTTGGCCCCCAGACCTAAGGTTCTTCACCCATGATATAGAGCAGGCATCCCCAAACTTCGGCCCTCCAGATGTTTTGGACTACAATTCCCATCATCCCTGACCACTGGTCCTGTTAGCTAGGGATCATGGGAGTTGTAGGCCAAAACATCTGGATGGCCGCAGTTTGGGGATGCCTGGCTTGTAGTGATGTAGCACCACCTGAAGCCAAATCAGAGTGAGGGACAATGCTTCATGCCCTCGCTTTGGAGACATGTGTGTACAAAGAGGGGGAGGGGGAAAAGAGAGAGAGAGAGAGAATGCAGTGAAACACTTACCCCACCCTCTCTCAGAACCCATCTTGGAACAAAAAAGTTGTGTGAAGAACTTTTGACCCAGTGTTAGTTTCAGATAAACTTAAATGGCTTTTCCTGCCACTGCTGCCCATTTGGTTTTATGTATTGTGTAAACGATAACAGCAAGATCTCAGCTGCATGATAAAGAGTTGATTTTCCTTTTATTTTACTTCACTCTCCACTTCCTACCAAGGACTTTCTTCCAGTTCGCACTTGTGTTATCAATATCCAGCCTGCTCTTGATGGGGAAGGAACTTTTATCAGTATAGTATTTTTTAATAACCATGAAATGTTATTCTTAATGTCCACCCAGAAAATACAAAACAGAACCGTATTGATTTGTATGTTATTGTCAGAATTGCTTTAATTGCATCAAATGACATAATTGGTGTAAATAGGTGTAATGATGTCATTAGCATGTATGATTGTGACATTTAACAATGTAATTAAAATGTGTAATGACATGGTAAATGTCCTTATTAAACTACGTGAGAAAAGCACTGCAGGTGGATAGGGCATGGTTTTTTTTGTTTTTTGTTTTAAATTCAATAACACTGTCATTTGTTTATGTTCTTTTAGGAACCATTGCCACTTGCTTGGTTCATATTAAAGCTGATTCATAAAAAAACAACCTCTGAGTTCTGTAAAGTTGAGGAAACATACTACAATGCAGAAAAGTTTTTAAGGCTGCAATCATACTGTGTATAGCAGGGATGAAATCTCTGCCCCCTGGCAAATGATGTAAGACTTCCTCATCAGCCTTAGCCAGCATGGCCAGTGAACAGGGATGATGGAATTTGTACTACAACAGCATCTAGAGTATGTTTCCGAGCACAATTCAAAGTGTTGGTGCTGACCTTTAAAGCCCTAAATGGCCTTGGCCCTGTATACCTGAGGGAGCATCTCCACCCCCATCGTTCAGCCCGGACACTGAGGTGCAGCACTGAGGGCCTTCTGGCGGTTCCCTCACTGCGAGAACCCAGGTTACAGGGAACCAGGCAGAGGGCCTTCTTGGTAGTGGTGTCCACCCTGTGGAACGCCCTCCCATCAGATGTCAAGGAAATAAGCCAGGGGTCCCCAGACTACGGCCCCCGGGCTGGATGCAGCCCAATTGGCCTCCCAATCCGGCCCGCGATGACCCCCGCCGCCCACTGCCGCCGCCCGCTCTTACGGCGTGCGGCGCGGCGGCGATCTTCAAAATCGGGAAAAAATCGCCGAAAATCCTTTGTGCGCATGCGTATGGGCCTCTCCCGACCCAGAAGAGGTCATTTCTGGTGCACTTCCGGGTCGGGGGAGGCCCATACGCATGCGCACAAGCGATTTTCGGCGATTTTTTCCCGACCGTGTGCGTGTGCGCATGCACACGGGCGCGCACTCCCCCGCCCTCTGGCCCGCTGCGCGCGCACTCCCCTACCCTCCGGCCCGCCGCGTGGTCGGCGCGGCGGGCACCGGCCCGAAGCCCGGTAAGTCTGGGGACCCCTGAAATAAGCAACTATCTTACTTTTAGAAGACATCTGAAGGCAGCCCTGTTTAGGGAAGTTTTTAATGTTTGATGTTTTATTGTGTTTTTAATATTCTGTTGGGAGCCACCCAGAGGGGTGGGGTAATAATAATAATAATAATAATAATAATAATAATAATAATAATAATAATAATAGAGCCACAGGTGTTAGAGCTGTTTAGCGGAATCTCTGATGTGGACCTTGTGTGGAAAGAAATGAGCTTTCCACCCCAAGAATGAGTTTCAAAGCTTTACTGCAGAACTTTCTTAAACTAGTTACGTATAAATGTTACTAAGAACAAAACACAAAGTAACACATTGCACTCATATAGCAATGCAGTTCAGGCCTTTAAGTCCTTTAATACAGTCCAGGAACTTCTTTTTCTGATCCCAGAGAGTGACTCCGTTATCAGGGCCGGCCCTAAGGCAAGGCTGGGTCGCGCCACGCGCCGGGCCGCCAGGGGGCGCCACGCTGCTCCGCCCGCGCGGCAGCCGTGCTCGGAAAGGGGAGGGGGGGCGCCGGAGGGGTAGTTCGTGTCACGGCGCCAGGGCGCCAGCTATGCTTAAGACGGCCCTGTCTGTTATGCTGCAAGCTTCTTCTCCAGACATGCTGAGCTGGCAGACTCTTTACTGGCTTCCCACAACATGGAGACACTGAGCTTCTCGGGTGTCGCCTTCCTACTGAAGAGGGACCTGCTCAGGTTTCCAGGATAATGCATCCAATATCCTAAAGCCTTCAACTCACCCTTTTTATGCTTTTGACAGAGCGAAATTCCTCTGCTTTGCAAATGCAAACTCCAAACTTTAACAAGAAGTTCTCCATCCCTAGTGTAAAGGATCACAGTCTTAAAGACATTTCTACACTGATGTTTGTTGCTGGGAGGTAAATCCTATTTAATTTATTTCTGAGTAGACATGAGTTGAAAACCTATTTCCCGAGTAGGCAACTGAAATCTCGGCTTCTCTTCCTGAGTTTTCCCATCTAGGAAATCAAATGACTGTGAAATGCATTTCGGCTTATGGTGCATTCTGTGTTTATGCTGGCAAATGAATATTCTGGCCAAAGAAATTTGGTCAGCTATCTAAAAATTATAAACATATTCCATTGAATTCTGTGGGATACTAGCAGGGCTACCTACATGAGCTACATTGAGTGGTGTCCAGAGATGTGAAATAAAGGAATTAATAAATTTAAAAAGTCATGCAATAGCCAGCTTGGGTAGCTCAGTCAGTAGAGCATTTTGTTCCATGATGGGCAAAATGTTGCAGGTGGCTGGGCTAGATGACCTTCATGATTATTTATTATTCATTATTCATTACAGTTCTATGATGATCTGTTTTTCATTTTCTTAAAAGCTTTTATAAACCACTTAACATTGTAGAACTTTATAAGTGGTGCAATAACACACACACACACACACACAGAGAGAGAGGGGGGGAGTTACAACAATACAAAAACATGTAAAACTGATAAACATGAATTTGTAGATTCAAAAACATTAAACAGAGTCTGAACTTATGGGTCTGGGAAAACCTGATAAGGCTTCACAAGATATCTGAAGCACAGCTTGGACATGGGAGGCAGAGGTTTGTCAGAATTTCACAGGTTTTCTCCACTATGCACTCATCCTTGCAGAGTTTTGTTCAGTACAGCTCTCACAACCAAAGGTGTCTGTATTTCCCCAGAAATAAAACATTGTGGTTTGTGATATGGGGGAAATGGGATATCTCTGCAAAAGGAGTGCTATCTAGAGAAAAGGCACCACAACAAATTAGTAAAAAAGGAAAAAAAGAAACCTTAAACCTGAGCATTTACTGCACAAAAACTGATTGCCCTTTGTGTTAATAATACTGGTACAGTTTCAACTTTTAGTGGTTTATGGGAAAATGTCCAAAGCTTTTACGCCTACAGGCTGCATTTAGTATTGTTTAATGCATATGCTCATTCAAAGAGCTGGCCAAGCTTAAAACTTGGAAGAGGGATAACAAATCTTGGATTTTAGTCTTATAGCTTCAAATATGTAACCTGGTTTTCTGTGCATTTTCACTGTAATTCTTTGTTGATTTGACAGAGTGCAAGGACCAGGATTAAAAAAACAACAACCAGATTTGATTAGGAGCTATATGCAACATATAACTTGCCAAATCATTCTCCTTTTTCCAGTGTCCTTGATATATTTTTTCCTGTTGGTGAAGCGACGGAATATGTATTTTATTTGGAAGTGAAGCCCCATTGGATTAATTGAGCTGTTAAATTCCAATCCTAAGCATACTGGGGTGCAAGTGCCATTGATCTCAGCTGTAAATATGCTTAGGACCACAGCACATCAGACTGAACTCCCTGATTCAAAAATAACCTGAGCTATAAACTCATTAGGAAGACATAATGCAAGCCACTCCTGCCCCACCACTCCACTTGTAATATTGAGATAATGATACTGGCCCAACTTATCAGGTTGTTTGTAAGAATTATTGGGATATGCTTTCAGCATATTTCTCTATTAATGCTGCTGCTGCTTCTCGCCCTCCTCCTGCTTTGTACCCATTGCCACAGGTTTCAGTTTCCTCTCTGCTATGAGCCAAATGCAGCATTTTTCATTTTTTGAAAGAGATTTCTAAATGTGCCCATTGATTTAGATGAATTTTAACTAAAGGCTGTTTCAGTTCTTCATTCATTTGTGCTTCATTCATAAGACCAAACCAAGCTGATTTGGTGTAACAATCTGCTTGTTTCCAACATTTTTTTCTCTGGTCTTTTCTTTGTTTTGTAGCAGACATGGAATTAGGGCTGCTTTGGTTGCTGTTTGAATTATGTTTATTTGCCCAGAAGCTATCCCAAGACTGTAAATCTGATGAAGTGTATTAATTTAGACACAAGTAAGGCTGATCTATCCATGCGTGTACATCGCTTGACATTGTGCCGTTGCCTCATCGCTGCTTTGCATCTGAATGTGTGAATGGTTTCCGTGGAAAAGTATTGGCTTGCATGGTTTAATTGGGCCCACTCAACTTGCAGGCCTGGCGCTGCTACAGGTGCCCCATAATATTAATTCTGCAGTTGTAAGAAAGTGATCTTTTAGGATACCAGCACATAAACTTGGGAACTCCCTGCCTGTTGACATCAGGCAGGGACCTTCAATAGTTGTGTTTGGTATTGGTTGTTTTTTATGATTAGATTTTCATAACTTTAACCAATTTATTTCAAACTTCAAATTTCTTCTACATTTCTCTTACAATCTGACCTCCCACTTTCTCTTTCATCCTGTTTTTATACCCATTCCTTTTGAATACTGCATAATATCACACTTTTCACCTAATACATATTCCTCTTTTTCATATATTATCATTTCTTCCCATTGCCCAAATTTCAAATACTGCCCATGATTTCTTTTGGTTATGATATTTTTCTTCTCCGAATAATCCAAAACAGGCTCCCACTCTTCCATAAATTGTCCATCATGTTGCTCTCTTATTTTCACCATTTGGGGTTGGCTTTCGACGTAGGAGGCAGAGGTTCAAAGTTAGGGAAGCCAACAGGAACGCTTTGGCATGGCTGAGCTGTAAAGCAGCAGTCGGAAGTGAATCAGGAGTTATACCAGGGACCCAGAGCCAAGGTACGCGCCAAACAGACCCTTCCCCATTATCCCTAAAAGTACAGTGTGCATGCTCCACCCCAGCTTCCCTGCATTGAGAGGTAAACGTGCAACACGGACCTATAAACATGTCCGGCTAATCACACTCAATAGCCTCCTCACAATCACGAACAATGTATTGTCTAAATACGCTTAGAAGCCGTCTTCTTCCTGTGTTTCTGCTCAACACAGGAAGACTAGGGTGGAATAGGCACACTCCTCTGCTTTCCGACATAAGAGCCTTATGCACTCTTTTTGGAAGCTTAAAGAAGGCTAAAGTTAAACAGGAAGGCTTTCTTCCTTTTCAGGATGGCCTAGTGAGTAGCCTGGGCGGGGAGATGGGGCATTCCCCGAGCCTCTAAATTGCCATCCTGAGAGCTTATAGCTTTGTGAGATTGTACAGTGGTGCCTCGCAAGACGAATTTAATTCGTTCTGCAAGTCGCTTCGTATAGCGAAAAACTCATTTTGCGAAGCGGCTCCCATAGGAATGCATTGAAGTGCAGTTTTCCATAGGGTGCCTCGCAAGACGGGGAAAAAAAATTAGTCTTGCGAGGCACCCTATGGGACAAAAAAATTGTCTTGCGAAGCGCGCCATAGGAAACTTCGTCTTGCGAGTCTCCATTGAAATTGCCAAACGCTTTCGTTTTGCGAGTTTTTCGTCTTGTGAGGCATTCGTCTAGCGAGACACCACTGTACACAGAGAACTGTGCTGCTGGTTCTAGAAGCAGCAGCTCTTGACAGGTTGTAAGTCTTACTCCTTTAAAACAATCTCCTTTGCAGGGTTGTTGTAACAACTGCAAAGCACTTTGTGCACTTGCATGTTCCGTTCTGCCTTTTCTCCCCCTGCTCCTGCTTCCTGCTGAGGAATCTCCTTCGCTGACTGATTGAGCTTGTGCTCTTTCCGTCTTGCTGGTGAATGTAGCTAATTCAGCGGCAGGGGTATTTACTGTATTCATAAATTATGAGGCAGCCTCCAACTATATTGTGAATTATATTCTTGCTAATTTAATCAGAGGAAACCTTTTTCTTGCCTAATGTGTTAATAATAGACTGTGTTGACACCACGTGGATTTTTTGATTATTTTTTTTTAAGATGGTATGTTTCATAGCATTCTGTCGTCATAGCATTGTTGTGGCTGATGCTTATTCTATATTTAGGCCAGAGCTGTTATACAGGTGCTGTTCAGATTATTATCTGAAAATGTATATTTCCCTCACCCCACACTTAGGGAACATTTGTTTGCTAAGCTGCTCAGAAGTTATTTCGAGTATTGAATTAAATAATATTTGAAAGTGATGCTTTCAAGGGGATCTGTTTAGATGTCCCACTCCCCCTCACTGAGCTTCTGAATAGGTGAGGGAACTGCAAATACTTGGAACATCTCTTGTATTTATTTTATTTATGAGAACCAGTGTGGTATAGAAAGGCAGAGTGTTAGACTAGGACTGTTGAGACCCAGGATCAAATTCCTGATAGGTCTTGAACCTTATTTGGGTGTCCTGGGACAGGCTGCTCTTAGTCTACTTCATAACATGATTGCGAGGTGAAATGGGGGACCCCCCCCCCATGAAGGTGGCATTTTATTTGGAAGCCATGCTGACATAACCCCTTCCTCTGCTTAGCTTATTTTATTTGGGATGCAAACCATGGGCAAATAGTGCCCCATAGTGCCGCATAACTCAAGGAAATGAGCATAGCTACAGTTTGCACATTTTCACACGCATGATTAAGGGTGCAGATATGGCTCTGGTGGCACAAGGCTTAATTGCATCACATCTGGATTACTGCAAAGTGCTCTGCACACGGCTGCCTTTGAAGGAGTACTAGGGAACTACAACTCGCCACAGACAAAGTACTAGGAAGAGGTTTCTGGTGGTAACAGCTGTTCTACTGTGGCCTTGGGAAGTGGACAGGATATGAATACTGTTTTGGCTCCTTATTCCTCTTCTGTGTTCCGGGGAAGCACAGAAATGTCACAGAACATGACTTTGGCCATGTAATTACTGCCTTTCTACTTAAAAGGAACATTTCTAGTGTTTGAAAGTGCATGGGCAATATCTGAAATCTCAAGAGGAGGCGCCGAGTAAGATATCTAGCAGTACCAGTGTCCTGCAGGACTGGCAGAAGTGGAATGAATTATGCAAAAAGAAGCCAATTTGCATAATTTGTGCAGTTTGTAGTATTTGGCTTTTCAATGGATTTAAGGTTAACCTTGGTATAGAAGTTCGATTTTTTTCTAAGTGTGGACCGCACACAAACTTCTATATGGCTTTGTAGAGCTATATGTTGCAGTTTTATTTATTTATTTAAACAAACAAACAAACAAACAAACAAACATTATATACGGCACAATTATCCACATTTCTATACGGTGTACAAACAACCTCCAGAAAACAATAAAAAAATTATCATAAAACCAGAAAAACCTTGCCAAAAAAGTTCCCATAATGGGAGAGAGCGAACTGAAGCTAGGTTTAAAAGAGAGAGAAGGAATCTTCTGGGCTTTTTCTGGAGGTGTTTCCTAAAGGCTAAGCAATTGGAGCACTGCCACTCAGTTCAGTGGTAACAGGACTTCAGACCTGTTTTCTGCCTAGCAAAATAAATCTTGCCTTTGGCTTGGACCCTTGATGCTTGGTGGGCTAAGCTATTTGTAAAGATATGTATCGCTTGCTGACTTTCCTTCAGCAACATCCAGCTATTCTACTGCCTAATATATTTTTAAAAGATCGCACCCATTCAGTCAACATCCGAGACAAGCTGTCAAAATCTAGTCACTCATGCAGTAGTTGGTCACACTTTGATGATGTGTCTGTCATCATGTTAAAACAGTCGTGTGCTGACATATTTTATGGGCATGGACATGTTTTAGAGATGAACAAAAAGGGTTGGCCTTTAAAAGGGAGCAAGAGGAGCAATTCTTTTCAGTGAGAAGACGTATAATTTGAAATAATAGTACACCAATAGTGCCTATAGGAAATTGCTGTAAAATGAGAATTTCATACTTAGCTTTTCATGCTGTAGCTCTTTTTTTAAGGTAAAAAAGAGTGGACGTGCTATCTATGAAAATATATGTTCCACAGAGCTCACATTGTTCTTGGCATGCTTTGAGTTAACGTGGTGGAAATTTGGAGAAGATTAGATGCCCTGCATCGTGCTGCATCTAAATGCCATATGGGGAAATATTGTGTCATTTTTTGTGGCTGTAGATGGAAGAACCTTTGTGGTTTTCTCAGATCTGGCATAAAGGCAAGTGAGACATGTAGAACCCATGCCTTTGTTTCACTTTCTATACATGTGATGATAATGGGAAACCTTGCTCTTTGTGTTATTTAAATGTGCCTGATCCTATGCACATTACCCAGAAGAAGGGGCACCAATTGATCAACCCCAGCCTGGCCAGCTCGAATACTTTTAACAGAAAGTGAAGCTATTCATGGCATGGAGGTGATGAACATGATTCCAAGATAATGTCTGTCCAACAAGGCACAGGTGCAGAGCCTGGTGAAAAAGTTGGCAACCTTCTCAGAAGCAAGCCCCATGAGTTCAGTGAGACTTACTCCTGAGCAAGTGTGCAGGCTATACTAGTTTGTCATTGGTATGAGCTTTCGTGTGCATGCACACGAAAGCTCATACCAATGACAAACTTAGTTGGTCTCTAAGGTGCTACTGGAAGGAATTTTTTTATTTTATTTCGACTATGGCAGACCAACACAGCTACCTACCTGTAACAAAGAATACTAGAAATGGATGCACCCTGATCGGTTACTTTTGGTTTTGCAACTAATTGGAGGCTACAGATTGCAATGGGTAACACTATTCACTGAAAGTTGCAATGCAGATGTTTGAGGATTTCCCAAGTTCATTCAGTCAGCTGCAGAGAAGTGTGTATTTAGATGGAGTGCTCAGATTTTTATGAATGTACTTCATTCATGAGGTTCAGGTTTTACAAGCAAGTAGTTTTAAAAAAACGTACTGCCCATACTGCTGTTGGCATTCTTCTGTTACCAGATACTTGTTTTATGTTGAGGTGGATGAGTGCATAAAAATAATAATGTTTGCATAATGACTAATTGTCTTTAAAGTGATACTGAAGAGGAGGCAGACAAATAGCCACCTTAGTCCAATGAAACAAAATTTATAGGTACTGTACATTGAGATGTTGAATAGAACCAACCCACATTTACATTGCAATGGAACTCAAAGTTATACAGAATGCCTCCTCTGGCTGGATATTAAGGAGGAAGGACATTATATTTCTGGAGGAGAAAAGGGTACAGCATGTTGTTTGTGGTTTCCTTCAGCCTTAAGATGGCAGTGGAGGAAGCTCTCTGCTCTAAGATGCTATGAGACTAAATTGTTTGTGCACTCCATTGAAGTTACAGAAGAATCTATGGTCCTATATAACTAAATACATCCATGATTGTGGCGAATGCTGTTGAATTGGGGCCTGCAGATGGGGCAAGAGTTTGATTGTTGGTCCTTTTAAATAAGGTTTTAATTTTCACTAGCACTACGTCTTGGCAATACGATAGCCTGCAACATGCCTATTGCAGTACATTATCAGCTAATTAGCAAACGGGGCGTACAGTGTTTGTATTCACAAGGCAATGGCGAGCAAAAGCGGCGCATCTTTATTTCAGTTCCGCTGATGCTTTGTTCATTAAGCTAATTATAGTATTCTGCATTCTTCCTTTTCATCTACCTTGTTTCTCCAGCTTGATCCTTTCTCCCAACCCTGCAATCGACTGTTACTGAACAGTTGAAGCTGAACAGGAAGGAATTGCAGGTGTCAACTCACAGTTTACAAATATGACATCTCCTCTGGCATAGCTGGAAATATGAAATATTGATTTATGTGCAGTAAAAGGTCTTATAAAAATGATCACATACACATGAGAGATTAATGCGCTGGAGATCAATAGAAATTTCATTCTTGACGCTAGACTGTCACCTATGGTGAAATGCTAAAATACAGAAATCAATATTATCTATGAAATGTCAAATTTATTATAATTATGAGGATGAAAGCTGGCCAAGTGGCTCCCAAGAGAGAAGGAAGGATAGGTTACTGTGCTGAAGCATCCTTCATGTCCCTTGTTCACTTGCTGCCAATTTGAGAACAATATTGGTGCTGGGGGTTTTCAGGCATTATGTATCACCATGTAGTAACAAATTCCTCCTGGAATATTTAACTCTTGAAACTGACAATAACACCGGCGTCTTCCCAACCAAAAGGTTCAGAACTTTGAAATAGTGGGGGCGGGGGCTTGGGGGGTGGGGGGTGGGGAGGAAGAGAGAGACAGATAGGTAGGGGAAAAAAGATCATATTGCTAGCACAGATAATAGTTATACACATAGCATGCGCGCATGCACACACCCACACACCCACACACACCACACACACACACACAGCATGTTGAACTGACTGGGAAGCTGCATTACATTATGACCTTTCACATCTCATATATAATTAATTAAGTCTAATTTTAATGTTGGTATTTTAATGCAACTGAAAAAGAGTTGGTGCAGAATCTTCATTAGACCTGAGAAGAAGGAGGCAATGCAGGAATTGCATATTGGGTGCCAGTACTGGCCGGCGTTTCATTGTCTTTCATCTGAAGCACTTGATTCTTAAAAATGGCCCTTCAGTCCTGGTTGCTACGTGCAGCAATTCTTTTGAAAGCGTTTCTTATGAGGTTGTGGCAGCCTGCTTGCCTCATGTATCACATTTAAGTCAAGTCTTCTGGAAAGCACCAGAAAGCTAAAATGTTATGGGCCAGTAAGAAAACAATAACACTCCAGCTTTCCCCGTTGCTGTTGGTTTGTTTTTATAAATCAGATTAATGAAGGAGTGCGCCTGTTGTGTTCTCATTCTCTCACAGACACAAACTCCCCCTCTCTCTGTGAACCTTTCTGTAGCCTGAATTAATACTGCAATTAATTGTCAGAGGTGGTTTTGGGAGAGCCAAATGTAGCTGTATCAAATTTTGCTGAAATTTTAGAAGGATGTATGATGATCATACTATCCTCGATAGATTAAACTCTTATGACTTGGCAGGTAAGGGTATATATTTTGTAGGAGGAACTCAGGTGTGGAATCAATGATGTCATGTACTTGTTGCAAAGTAAGTTAATTTCAGTACCTTGGCTAAATCTCGCCAACAGTAATTATTATTGCCTGTAAGTGTGTGTGTGTGTGTGTGTGTGTGTGTGTGTGTGTGTGTGTAAGAGAGATCTCAATGAATTTGTATATGTAAGTGTGCCACCTTTTAAATAGCTTATTCTGCTCCCTTTAAACAACTGTCACATGTCTGTCCTTGTAACCATCACTTTATCCCCTCCTGCTCAGTATGTGTAATACCTTTTGAATGACCGAAGTTAAATTAAATTGCCACAAATGCGGATTTGCATTCCTAATAACTATTTTAACTTTGTTTCCCTGGATTTCTATTAAGATGCAACGATCGTCTCAATCAATTATTGTTCACACCTTTCCAAATGTTCATTTGCAGCAGATTGAATTGTAAACCAATCAACCAAACCAAACCAAACCAATGTATGACTACCTTGTATTCTGCTAAGATCCTGCTTCTGGCTCTAGACTACACTTTTTAAAATTTATTTACAACATTTCTGTACCAGTCATCAACAAAAAGCACTCTGTGTGGTTTACAAAATGATTTAAAAAACACACACGCCACAATTGCAAAGCACTTATTAAAACAGAGTGGGGTTGTTACCACATTACTAATGGCCGCACACATCCATATCAAACCCAGCTAGTCAACATTGTTGCAAAGTTCACAGCAGTGTTGCAACTCAAATATGAAAAGCTATGACAGCGTTATAGTGATGTCATGACATCTGGTCATGGTAGGCATCCTGGTGAGAAGCTGCAGAATGTGATTTGCTTATACATCTTATTTTTCCTGGGAATGCCCTGTGCTTTGAGTGACATGCCTGGCAGCAGCTGGATCATTCCATTATATTGTATACGTGCCATTGAAATAGTCATGCTGGGTTACTGTGGGGAGAAAATGCATGTGCATGTGTGATATTTTATTTATTTACTTAACATACGATTGCATGCAAAATGAATCTAGGTGCTTAGATACTAGGTGTAGTATATCTTTATAGCCATTCATATATAGAATGGATGACCCACCCATCTTAGGGTTCTCTAATCTCTTTATAAATATTGTTTTAGCATTAGGAAACCATGTGTGAGAAAATTCACTGTTGATATTTCATTGAGGAGAAACAGGGATCTACTGAAAAATGGCATGCAAAGCTGTATGGAGCTAGGCAGTCTGTTCCAAATACGATAGGGTTCATGCACCTTTAATATCTGTTAGGAAAGTGAAAGTTAGCAAATAAAGATATGGGAGAATGGACATTTTTTTAAATACAATGCATAGGTATGTGATGGAATTCATAGAATCTTAGAGTTGGAAGGGACTCAATGGTCATCCCCCACAATGCAGTAATCTCTGCTAAAACATCAATGACAGATGGCCATCCAACCTCTGCTTAAAAACCTCCAAGGAAGGAGAGTCCACCACCTCTTGTCTGTCGAACAGCTCTTACTGTCAGAAAGTTTCCCCCTGAATATTTATTCGGAAACTCCTTTCTTGTAACTTGAGGGCGTTGGTTTGAGTCCTACCCTACAGAGCAGGAGAAAACCAAATTCATTGCTAAGATGCAGAGATGGATTAGACACACGTAGAGCTTATTGCTATTACAGCATTGCCATTATGACTGACCCAAGGAATCTGCATGTATAGAAGCAGGATCCTTTCATGTTCTGAAGGCAAACAATGGGATGGCTAGAGAAAACTCTTCGTAAGCAGTAAGCATCACTTTCTTCTGAGGAGAAGCTCATTATTGAGCCCCATAGCATTCTAATAGTTCAAGAGTAGCTGCCCTTACCCTGGGGGTGGAAGGCTATAGAAAGGGTGGCCTTGTGTCTTAATTTACAGAAGACACCCTTTTTAAAGATTGCTCCAAGTCTGGTAGCCAGTGAAGCTGTTCTAACATGTTTTCTCTGTAACCAGCCTGATCAACCATCTAGCTGTTTCTGAGCACTTTTCAGAGCAGGTTACACAAATGGGATGTAACTAAGGCAGGCATAGGCAACCTTGGCTCCCCAGACGTTTTGGAACTACAACTCCCATGATCCCTGACCACTGGGCCTGTTAGCTAGGGATCATGGGAGTTGTAGTTCTAAAACATCTGGAGAGCCAAGGTTGCCTATGCCTGAACTAAGGCATGTGTCACTGGGGCTAGATCAAACATCAGGTGTATTGTATTTCTGTTTGAGTTATAAGAATTTCTGAATTTGCATTTGCAGATTTCATGCACATCTGTGCCTCTCTTTGTCCTCTTTTCTTGGCAGTACACATGCCCCCCCCTCCCTGTTTTCCATGTTTTTTTAATAAAACATTTATATACCACCTTCATCTTCCAGGGATCTCAAGGTGGTGCACATGGTTCTCCCGCCCATTTTCACCCTCACAACAACCCTGTGAGGTAGGTTAGGCTAAGAGATCACAACTGGCTCAGGGCCATTCAGTGAACTTCATGGCTGGGTTTGAACCCTGCTCTCCCAGGTCTTAGTCCAACACTCTAACCATCATTCCACACTGACTTTCCTCCACTTTGCTAGTGTAGCACCAAAGATAACGATGGATTGTAGGTATGAATATCATAAGGGAAGACAACTTGGCCAATGGAGTTGGGACCAAAGAGAATTCCAGTCTTGTGGCCTCAATGGATGCTTCTACTAGCCCTAGGTTTCATGCCCTCCCCCTGTAGTTTTCTAGAGTGCCAGAAGGAAGAGGGATCCTTAAAAAATTGGAATTTTTGCCACATTGTTACTAAATAAACATATCAGGTAGAAGCAACCACAAACTATGTTTACAACTGAATGAACCAACAGACCATTGCAGAAAATAAATGAAGAGTTCTGGATCACTTTTAATTACTAAATGATTTCTCTGCATATGCTCTGTTGGTTTCCTAATATTCTATCCTTTTATTATTTTCCACAAAGTCATTGCATTGTAATTTATTGTCAGGAAAGAGAGCGTTTAAAGTTTTTTACTCTGTGCTGCAATACACAAACACTTTTAAACCACCTTTAGGAGAGTCGGTGAGGAAAAAAGGGAGATTTTTTTATATATTACATTGTAGCATTTACACATTCTCCCCCCTCCTTTTCTAAATAGAGATTTAGAAAGATTTTCCACCTCCTCCAGTGGTCTTTCTTAAGGCTTTCTGTACCTCAAGTAGCCAAAGCCCCAGTTAAAGTTAATACGCAATGCAACACAGTTTAAGAGATAGGCTTTTCTTGCAGTCAGGTCTCAATTAAGAGATAAAAGACAAAAAAGTGCAAAGCACTTGATAAAGCTAAGAATACAAGGACCGGCATGGAAGTGCTTGAAGCTGTCCATAGCGATAACTGGATAGTCAGCTGGAATCTTCTTGAAATGAAGTGGGTGCTCTAACTTATCAAAATCCACATATGGGAAATTATTGGTGCCTACAGGGGTGATTAACACTAACTCAGTGGGTCAGAAACAAGCTGGGATAAAGGTGAAAGCTGTATCTGACTATCAACACCAAATACATCCATTTAGAGACAGATAGCAGCATTTCTCCTCTCTCTGCTTCCTCCCCCCCCCCCCGCTTGTATCTTCAGTTTTGCAGGTTGTTGCGCAGCAGAAGCTGCATGCACACAGTGGACACTGTAATGTGCAAATTGCATCTCACGTTTATAATGTAATCTGTTTTTAATAAGCCACATTAAGATTATGTTTTAGATAATTGCGCGCTTCTTTTTTCGCAATAAACATTTGCCCAACTCTCTCTCTCTCTCTCTCTCTCTCTCTCTCTCTCTCTCTCTCTCTCTCTCTCTCTCTCTCTCTCTCTCTGTGTGTGTGTGTGTGTGTGTGTATATCTATATATATCTATATATATCTATATATCTATAGCTGTGTCAATTTTGAGATGCTCTTCACAATTACAAGTACACTCAGGCAAAAAGAGAGAAGCTTTGCATGCAGGTTATTTGGGCTGGTTATATTTTACTCGGAAATTTGTGTTTAGGGTGTGGGGGCTAAGAGCTAAGTGCATTACTTTAAAGCGAGCCTTGCTTTGTTCTGTTGGGACTTACGCCCATACTGAAGCAGAATGCCATATTTTGCTTGATTTAAAAACTAAAATAATTTCACCTCTGATTTCTTGTAGATTTAAACCTGAGAATAATCTGTACCTGCCTGCCTGCCTGCCTGCCTATGGAAATCTTTGCTGTGAAAGAGAAACTAGTTTATTGCTCCTTCTCCCTACTCTGGAGGCAAAGCCAGACTCTGAAATCCGTGGCACATATATAATGTTGAAGTTGTGCCTGGGCTTTGGTCTTGACCTTTGGGAAATGGGGAAATACTGGGCCAGGCTTTGTGTGCAAGTTACACAGCCTGCTGGGAAAGACCTATGCAGTTGTCCCCATGCAGCTGTGGCATTTACACACATACTATAGCTGTATAGAATTGCACCAGGAGGAAACATTAGCTGTGCCATTGGCTTGTGCAGTTGGAAGAGGTGAAAATGACCTATATAAGGGCAGATCAATTTTAGGATGAATGCAGGGGCCTATCGAGTAGAAAGGTCTAGTCTAGCATCCTTTTTCTCACTGAGGTCAACCAAATGCCTCTGGGAAGCCCACAAGCAGGACATACAGTATGGGCAATAACACTCCTCACTGGCATTCAGAGCCATGCTACCTCTGATAACCGAAGGTAGCACACAGCCCTTGTGACTTGCATCCATCGATAGTATATTTCCAATAGGCAAGGGACTTTTTTTAGATTCACATTTTGGCAATAAAAGAGATTTCAGGTCTTCACTTTAACAGGTTTCATTTGTCAGATGAAAATATAAAGCACAAAGCATAGAAAGACAGATATCTCATGGCCCTTTGAGTAATGGGACTGAACACCTGAAAGCAAAATTGCATCCACTCAAGGCAAATCCTTCTGAAGCTCTGAGTTGGGATCGTCACTAAGCAAGGGCACTGCAGTCATACCTCGGTTTAAGTATGCTTTGGTTTGAGTACTTTCAGTTTAAGTACTCCGTGGACCCGTCTGGAACGGATTAATCCACTTTCCATTACTTTCAATGGGAAAGTTCGCTTCAGGTTAAGTACGCTTCAGGTTAAGTACGGACTTCCAGAACCAATTACACTCATACTTCAGGTTAAGTACGCTTCAGGTTGAGTACTCCGTGGACCCGTCTGGAACGGATTAATCCACTTTCCATTACTTTCAATGGGAAAGTTCGCTTCAGGTTAAGTACGCTTCAGGTTAAGTACGGACTTCCAGAACCAATTACACTCATACTTCAGGTTAAGTACGCTTCAGGTTGAGTACTCTGCGGACCCGTCTGGAACAGATTAATCCACTTTCAATGGGAAAGTTCACTTCAGTTTAAGTACGCTTCAGGTTAAGTACAGACTTTCGGAACCAATTGTGTACTTAAACAGAGGTACCACTGTACTGGTATTTTATGCTATTTTAGTGTCTTAAGACGAAGTCGCCAATCTTTCCACTTTCATTGCTGCTCGATGCAAAGCCACCCCACAACTTCAAAGGACTAGCTAAGAGCCAGAGGAGATAGCTCATTGCTCCCATGCTAATGACGTGACGCTAAGGTGCCTGGCAGCTTTCCAATGCCATATCTTGATGGCATTGAAGGAGAAGATCACTGCCCCAATTACTGTACACTCTCACGCTGTGGTCTTACTAGAAGTTCATATCCCATCCTCATGACGCAATAAATTTCTAGAATTCCTTAAAAGATGCAGCTTAGGAGGATTCTAATATTAGCCATTGAGCAGTTCCAGGCTTCTAGAAAGGCCCTGCCTGCATAAGGTGTCAAAGAAATAACAACATCCTTCTGCATGTTTCCCATACAGATAGTGTTGTCCTCCATGAATTTGTCTAATCTCCTTTTAAAGCCATCCAAGTTGACAACCATTGCAACCAAGTTGACGGCTCTTGTGAGAGTGAATTCCATAGTTTAACTGCTGCATTAAGAAGTATTTTTCTTTTGTCTGTCCTAAATCTGCCACCAGTCAGCATTATTGCATGACCACAGGTTCTAGTATTATGAGAAGAGAAAAACATACCTGCATCCACTTTCTCCACGGCATGAACAATTCCATGCATCTCCATTTTTAGGGTGGATCTACACACGGGGGGGGGGGAACCCACTATAAATAAGTCAGAAATTAGATCATTATAACAAAAGAAAAAACCCCTATGTAAAATCGCATACAAAAGTTTTCTGCTCTACAGCACCATCTGGTGTCACAGTATTATAATGCATATAAAACACTTTTTCTTTACTAATGTATCTGAGTCCTTAGTCTAGTCACCTTTCCCTCCCCAAACTAAAAAGCCCAAATTGCTGTAACCTTATACAGTTCTGCTTTGGCTACTCTTTCCCATGCCTTTTCGAGATCATCTGCACCCTTTTTGAGATGCAGCAGTCAGAGCTTTACAACTGCTTGTGCAGCAGACTTTGAATCCATCTATTGTGCACAATAATAATTCATATTTGCTCTTTGATGTAAAAAGCACCCTTGATTTCTGAGCTAAAACTGAGTTGTCAAAAGAATGTCAGGGCCACATTCTGGGGAGGAAGCAGGGAGCTGAGGCATCTAGTTCAAAAGGGCAAAACTTGAAGGGGAAAGGGTTATGCCCACCCCTCTTCACCAGTGCTGCAGTTCCAATCTGGGTGTCAATGTGACAGCTAAAAATTAAAAGACCTGGGAGATCTGGTTAGGAATCTCCATCATCTCATCTAGGTAGGTCCTTAGTCTGTAGAAAACTTTCCATTGATTTATTACTGCTGCCTTGCTACTTGTGGATGGACTGTGTAGAATGAGCTAGAAAGCTAGTCATAGCCAAAAAGCCTATACTGTCTGCGTCTTTCTTCCCAAAGCACACAGAGCCTGAGTCTCCTGACTTTGCAAACCACTATGCTCCATAGAGTGGTGACGCTTTATTCGGCACATTCACTTTTCAGATTACTGTTCCTGATATCTGTTCTGTATGCCTGCTATATAGGCAGCCACGTCTTCATTGCTCAAGCAGCCATAGAACCATTCCTTCATTGCAGGGGGCTAGATTAGATGACCCTTGAGTCCCTTGTAACTCTACAGCAGGCATCCCCAAACTTTGGCCTTCCAGATGTTTTGGACTACAATTCCCATCTTCCCTGACCACTGGTCCTGTTAGCTAGGGATCATGGGAGTTGTAGTCCCAAAACATCTGGAGGGGCGAGTTTGGGGATGCCTGCTCTACAGTTATGTGAGTCTCTGATTACAGGGTTGTAAGGAACCTTGGAGATCATTGAATCCAGCTCCTGCTTAACGCTTGGTCTACAATGCAGGGTGCAACTATACCAACAAGTGGATATCCAGGTTCTTAGGTCTGCCACAGTTAGTTAAAAAACAATCTTTTCAAACAAATCCTACAATTTAAGACAATATGGTCTGGCACATCAAGTTTACAGTTAATATGATAATCCACATAGGCTTTTCCCCCAGTATAGGGCAGAAAGACAACTCTGATTCAGGGGCCTGTTTGATAGTATGCCACAACTCAAGTTAAGCAGGTGGCAGGGTGAAATATAAAAGGATTGCTAAACAAAGAATTTTTATTTCCTGGCTTGTGCCTGCAGGGGAGAAATTATGAAAGCAAAGCAAAAACCTGACAGCCAAAGAGCATCCAGGATTTTTAAATGAAGGGGTTCATTGTTATTTTTAAAAGCTATGCAAATCAATTACAATTTGCAAATAAAAAGGGCCCACTGAAAACAGATGAGTTTCTAGACATAATTAGTAACAGTTTTTTTAAATAAATAAATTAAAAGAAACTTAGTAAAACTTGTAGGAAGTTGTACTTCAAATATGCTAGCTCACCTATTGTATTCTTAGGTCACACCTTTGACTCTTAAGTGCTCACAGTACAGGTGGCAAAATTGAGATTGCAAGTTTTTCCATTAGAAAAAAAACCCTGAAATATATTCAATACCTCTCACTTTTACATACTGTGTGGTGAAGATTCCATCTTTTTTGTTGTTTACGTTAAATGAGAGAGCATGTACCTTGCTTTCAAAACTACTAAAGTTGTTAATACCAGAGTCAGGGGCCCTCTTCTTATGTACTTAATAAGCAGATATATCAAGTATTTAGCTTCACAGCAGGCTCCTATTTGGGAGGCACACCATTTAAGCAATAGGTACCCCTTGCATTTCTGAAATTAATAAAGTTGGAGCCTCAAATGTCAATTATTTGCTTTCCTATTTTCATAGGTGATTTCGCTAAGCAGAAGCCCTTGCTAATCCTGCGTTCACATAGATAGAAGGTCAAAGTTGGTCAGTGAGCCAAGAAATACCATATCAGGGTTCCTTTCCTCTCCAATTGAAAGAGGCATAAATTGTGGAATTAGTGTATTGATTGAAGGCTACAACTTCAAGCAATCAGTTTTTTCTGGCTTGACAAGATTATTTTATCCTACTTTTCTTTTATTATTATGTGTTGTATTTGAGTCATCCTTCAGGCAGATGAAGTGACAGCTTGATTTAACTCAATAAAATCCACCAGTTAGGAAACCTACTGAGCCGAACAAAAGAAGAAAACGACTTCGAAGGGAAGGTGCACATTTAGTGTAAGCAAGCATAACCCTTGGAAAGGAGAAAATATTAACTTAAATTATGGCTCTAATCAATGCATTTCTATGGAAACTTGGGAGGAATTTATAAGACCTTCTCAAGGGGGCAAGCTTTAGCAGATCGTGCCATTTCAGCCCTCCCCCTTTTAAAAAGACCTACCAGAATCTTTAAACATGTGTACCGGAGAAGAAAAAATACCCAATATTTTGCATGATAGCTGTGTTTTAGTGCAATGGTAACAAATTAGATTACATGGTTTTGTTGTTGTGTTCACAAAGAAAACGCTATGCCGTAGTTTCTGTTATTTTGAGTAATTAAAACAGTTTATTCGTTTACCCTGTGAGTATCCAGGTGGTTGTTGAATTTTGTCAAATGACGTCTCTCTCTGTCTGCCTGCCTGTCTGTCTGGCCATCTCAATGGATGGAGCTTCAGAAGCCGGGGTTACTTCTTCTTCAGGAGACAAGCTTAATAGCCATTGCTTGTTTGCATATTTTACTATACAAAGGGGACCTGCAACAAAACAAAGTCACATTGAGCCTCACCTACGAAGAGGAGTCCTCCTGTTCAGTGTTCCTGTCAGCCAGTCATGGCCTCAAACATGCTGAGCCATAAAATGCTCATGGCTGGCTCTGCTATTAGGCAGAGTGAAGCAACTGCCTCAGGCTGCAGGAGTTGAAGAATGGGAAGGAACGGCAAAGTATTGGAGGACAAGGCTCTGTGTTGCCTGCTCTGCACAATAACCTTCTGCCCTCAGACACAAAGAAGAATGTCCACCTGTCGCCAGAGCTAAAGTTAGGGCTCTCCCACACTTCTGCTTGTCCCATGCTTTTTAGGCATGGTTCTGAGCGGTTTTGCCTTTGCCCTCCTGCTTTCCCCCAGAAATTCTGCTAAAATGGCCATTCACACAGAATACCTGATTGCTATTTGTTCTGATTCAGCATTAAACAGCAGATTTTTCTTGGGGGGGCGGAAGCGACAACACAAATGGAGGTGCAAAGGTGTTGCTTTTTTCATTTGTGAATTGTGGCCTGAGTTCCTGCACCATTGTTGTTGTTTAGTTGTTCAGTCGTGTCCGACTCTTCATGACTCCACCTTTGGAGTGGGTTTTTTGTTTGTTTTGCTCAGTAAATGCAGATTTGCTGTGCAGTCTATAAGTCGTCCCCCAAGTAGCGTTGTGGTGGGAATATCACATTTAATAAGTATTTTATAAGTTATATTTTCAATAGGGTGGGGAAAATGTGATGCTTCCTCCAGGTAGAGCGCCATTGCTAATGTGGCTCCATCCATGCCATTCAGAAGTTAAAAATGTTGCTGGCCTGTGGAACAGTTTTCGGCCTGCAGCAAAGTGTGGATCAGAGATTTCAGTGTTGTTTCTTGAAACTCATTTGTGGGAGCGTTGCAGATTGGCTAAAATATGCTTGTGGAAAGCTGTCAGAGGTTGTGCAAAAGGGTCCCACAGAAGAGGAGATAAACCAAGCAAACAAGTTTCCTAAAAGCTTCATGTAGGCCTCCTGAACATTACTGTTAATAATTTGGGTGCATTCATCTGGACAATAGTGCAAGTACATTTATATAACAATGTCACATATGCAACCTATACTGTACTACATTTGGTAATGTAGAATGGAAGACTTAAATGGGGAATTTTTAGACCAGAGTCTTATTTTTTTTCATCATGCTTGAAATAGATGTGCTACCAGGCTTTCAGTGAAAGCCCCTAAATCTCTGCTGGCTAATATTGAGCTAACAAGATTATTTGCTCCCTATTTTTCTCCGTTTCCTGCTACTTTTTTTCAATTATTGGCAGCTTGATGTGATTTCTGTCCAGTGGTGGGCTAACAATGGTTACATACTGTTCCACCCCCCTTTCTGAAATAGTAGCTTCTGGTCATTTCACTTTTGTGGTTGCATGGGAAATGAGATCTAACAGTGGCTGGATAAGGTAACGTACATTGTCATATAATGTCCCTGCCAGCAAATCAAAACAAAGACTCAATAAAGACCAAACACAGTCAAACCTGGAAAGTATGGTCACTGGTCACAGATGATAACATAGGAGCCAACTCCTAGCACCAATGTCCCTTTGCCTCCCCCCATAAAATATTTGAGGGGGCCATCCCTCCAAAAGTTGATGGGCATTGCCATTCAAATGGTATGTGTGTGCTGTGTCATGTGATTGATTATGTGCCCCCCCATATTTTATTCAAGTTGGCACCCCTGGATGATGGGATTTGTACTCCAACAACATCTGGAGGGCAGTATGTTGGTTCAGCGCCGAGGGTCTTCTGGCGGTTCCCTCACTACGAGAAGCCAAGTTACAGGGAACCAGGCAGAGGGCCTTCTCGGTAGTGGCACCCACCCTGTGGAACGCCCTCCCACCAGAGGTCAAAGAGAACAACAATGGCCAGACCTTTAGAAGGCATCTCAAGGCAGCCCTGTTTAGGGAAGCTTTTAATGTTTGATGGATTTCTGTATTTTCCCCTCCCTGTTTTATATTCCTTTTTTTTTCACGATCTAACTGTTTTTTTATTATTATTATTTGTACGAGAATTTTTACATACATTATATTCTCTCCTTCCAATTTTTAATTTCCCATATCATTTTTCCTTTCCCTTCCCACCCCCTCCCCCACCCATAATCCATTGGAAGGATTTCTGTATTTTAATGTTTTGCTGGAAGCTGCCCAGAGTGGCTGGGGGAACCTGGCCAGATGGGCGGGGTATAAATAATAAATTATTATTATTATTATTATTATTATTATTATTATTATTATTATTCTATACACTGACTGCCAGGAGCTCTCCAGAATTTCAGGCAGGGTTATCTCTTCTCCCTCCTGAAGATGCCAAGGATCATACCTGTACCGTTTGCATCCAAAGTATGTTCGCTATCACCGTTTCCCCTTCATAGTTCTAAGAAAGTCATAAATGCTTGTTCGACATACTTGTTTTGCCTTTGTGGCATGCAACAAGACTCTGTCATTTCTGCTGCAAACAGACCAAAATATCTAGAATTTGCTCTCTTTTAAGTAGCTGACGTCCTTGCTCCTTCCAGAGCAAAAAATAATTTAAGGTCAGTGCAATGATGTTCATCTAAGACTTCTAAATTTGAGGCTAACGATTTGTGGAATTATGGCTTTCTTGACCATTTCATTTCATTTTCAGTGGTTAAGATGCTGTAAAAGTATGTGGGGAAAAATATATCTCACATCAGAGACTATTGATTCTTCTATGAATCTGAAGTCATATTTTGTAACACTGAGGTGCCATTTGTTATTGGTTCACATATTAGCATTTGTCAGCTTGTGTGTAATTTTCCTCAGCGAACACTTCCTTTCCATTTAAAATTATATTTTCCCTTCTTTACAATAATAGCATATGCTCTCACAAACCCCTTAGTCAGTAGCTCAGTAAATGCCAGTTTCAGGTTTTTAAGGAAAAGGGGCTGCAGTGTGGCCCTCCCCTCCCATTTTTCCTCTGCTGCCATTCGCTTTACTTAAATTTGTTTAAACCATTTTAACCTTTCCATCAAAGGCGAAGAGATGCTGGTTAATGATTACTGACTTCCTGGGTATGAAAGGACATTATCACCATGCGTGGGGAGTCTATGGCCCCCAGATGTTCCTGAACTATGACTCTCATCAGCCCCAGCAAGCATGGCCAATGGCCAGGGATTGTGGGAGTTGTAGTTCAGCAACATCTGGCAGGCCAAAGGCCCCCCCCCACCTGATTTTATAGGTACTGAAATATCTATGGAATGCACAGGAACTTGGAGCTGAGGACACTTCTGGCTTTGACAAGATTCTTCAGGTTTTTCTTTCAAGCAATGTTTTCCAAACGTTTGTCAAGAAAATAGCTTCCTCTGGTTAAAAACTGGCCTCTTTGAGAAGAAGTTGTTTCTCAGTAACTGGGATGAGCACAGTGGTCGGAAGCACCTGTATTATATTGTGCTACCGTGACCTAAGGTAGGACACTGGGCCTGCTACTTAAGAACTGGCAACAGCTGTGAGAATGGATATTTGCTCATATGTAGATGGTTCCAGCTGCTAAGCCTTTTGATTGGCTAAGAGGACTCACCCCAGTTGTATGCCAAGCCTCTTTAACATAAAGATAGCCATTGCCCTCTACCTCTTGTCTCCATTCTGTCTTTTGTGCCTTTCATACTCATTTTCTTGCAGCACCTGGGAGTTTATCGTTTCTGCGCTATGGAATGAAAGTGTTTGGATCTGTGCTCTGTGGTATGTACAAAGTTAAGGAAGGTAGTTTGATTGTTTTCTTCTGATTTATAATTCCCAATTATAGCCACCAATGATATTTTAGATGTGTACCTCTTATGGGCCTTTCTGGCCCTCATAGATATGACTACTTTTATCCCATTTCTATCTTTTTTCTTTTGATAAGCCTATCTCATTTATGGCTGGTGTCTGTTTTGGGTGAAGCCTTGGTACTGAATTTAACCTCTTGGTTACTTGCTACCAGAGGCTCAGGGAGCAGAGAGAACTTATTTTAGCTCTTGTTCTCCAACTTAACATACATATCACTTTGCAGTTTACAGGATTTTGAGCAATAGAGCAGTCCAGCAATGATAGTGAGCCTAAGGCAATTGAAATCCAAATTCTGAGGTGGAATTCAGATGTAATTCAGATACTGTAAGGTGCCGTATCCCTTATCCAAATGCCATGATGTTGTCATGTTGACATCACATCAGGCTGTGTGGTAGAAAACTCAACCCAGAACTTCCCCTTTGGGAAAGGATCAGGGCATACCCTCCAACATTTCTCCGATGAAAATAGGGATGTCCCATTCCATAATGATAATTTTACTATTTATACCCCACACATCTTACTGGGTTGCCCCAGCCATGCTGAGCAGCTTCCAACATACACAAAAACATAATAAAGCATTAAACATTAAAAAACTTCCCTTTACAGGATTGCCTTCAGATGGCTTGAGGGTTGGATAACTCCACACCCTCCAACATTTCTCCATTGAAAATAGGGACATCCTAAGGAAAAAACGGATATTCTAGGATCAAATCAGAAACTGGGATGGCTTCTCTAAATCAGGGGCACCCCTGGAAAATAGGGATACTTGGAGGGTTTGTCAGTGCTCAGTAGTAGAGGACATTATTTGTATGCAGAAGGTCTTGGGTTCAGTCACCAGCATCATCTCCAAGCCAGGCTGGGAGTGTCTCCTGTCTGAAATCCTGGTGAGCCACTGCCAGTCAGTGTAGACAATACTGAGCTACATAGATCAATGCTCTGATATTGTATAAGGTGGATTCCTATTTCCTGCTATTTTCTCATGCAACCTGCATAATGTGAAGTCCCACCTTCACTTTATGAAACAAGCCACACTTAAATGCGTATGTGACACAAATGTTTATAACAATATGAACTTCATATTGATATATTGGTGTTGAAGGTAAAGAAACAAGATAATATTCCTGGAGCCAGCCAGGTGTTCAGAATATGGCTATTAGGGAAAATTTAACACAGAACTGTGCAAGATCCCTCAGCATACTGTAGAGAGCTTGAATTTCTAGTTGTTCTGTGAAGGTTCACTATGAAAGGGTACGTTTCCAAACTATCTCTCCATTTCTTCTTCTAAAAGGAATTTATCACAAGCTATAGCACTTAGTTGAGGCCTCGTTTTTTCCACTATGGTGGCTAGAAACAGCACAGTTGTTCAGGACAATGTAGAAGCTGTAAAGGGACTTATTGTATGTGAAAGAGAGCAGATGTATTGAACTGAAAAAGGCAGCTCACTGTGGTCTGTTTACTGTTATCCAGAAGTACAAAGGCACCTTTCATTCAGACACTGTAGCTTGAATTGGTTCTTTAAGTGTTTAACAGAGAGTATGAATACACCTGGACCCTGAGCAATACTATACCTCACTCATTCATTGAAGCCAGCCTCGCCCCTCTCATCAAATCCCAAATGTGCGCGCAGAGTGGCTCAAGCCCTGAAACATTTGAAGGTTGATCAGTAGACTTTGTAGTGCATCTGGGGGGACCACCAGTTGCTGGCACATGCAAAGACAAAATCTGTGTGACTAGATAGGCTGAGCCAACTGTGCATATTTTATCATCCCTCTGATGTATTTGTAGAACAGGCCACATATTTTGCAGTGAACAGAAACAGGTAACAGCACAGCTGGGAAGAGACTTGCTCGGGAACGCTACTTTCTTTGTTCTCCCCATCATGTTTACTCAGTTCCCCCTTTCGCCCCTCAAGAGTTTCAGTCATGAATAATTGGTTTGAGAGCGCATTGTGGAAAAGCAGTAGGCTGTACAGTATATAATACAAGTATACACTTGTTACGGGTTAGTGGAGTTGCCATTCACAAAATTTCAGAGGCAAAGGTTGTGATAGAGATCTGTTGCAGTTTCACTGTAATATGGTAGAATGGTTGTAATCTGTAAAGTACACTTGTAATTATGATTTGCATTCATATACATCTAAGAGCTAGGTTGAATATATACAGTGAAATAGTTTTCTGACCATGCAGAGGTGGGAGCTGGTTTTGGAAAGCTGTTGGTTTCCTCAGGAAGCTCTTCAACCCTACATTCATCAATACCATCAATACATAAGTGCAGTGAGCCTGCTGCTGGTGGGGTGGGAGCCAAGACATTGACAGATGAAATGATCACAGGACAAACTTATTGGGATCAAACAGACCACAACTTTATTGATTGCACATGTCAGTTGGTTTTGGCATAGGTGTTTTGGCGTAGGGATTGGGTGTGAATCCTGAATCATCCAGCCCAACTGCTGGTTGGTTGTTTTTGCAGGATCGATCCTGGATTAAGAATCACCCTATGAAGTCCATCAAATCAGGTGACCTGCTGAGATCGCCGTAGTGGCGGGGTGCTGTCGCCCATGAGCCCCTGTTTGGGTATCCGGACAGGACACCACCACATGGACCCCTTTAATGGGGTATCCTGATCCCCAGTCCTTCCTTGCTTTGGCTAGGGACCCAACCCAGTAAGCGAGTGGCATGAGTGTGGACTGTTTTATGTCTAGTGGATGAACTAGCGTGAAGACCAGCACTAGAAGTCCTCACTCTGGTCCACCCAGTAGACTATACCCCCATGGCTCGGCTGCTATAGACCAAAGCCATGTTCCTCACAAGGCTTGGTTATCAGACCCTATATCGGCTTGGTTGCCCTCCTCTGCACATGTTTCAGCATGTTAATAGCATTTTTAAGCTGTCATAGTTTAAAGTTTTTAAACGACAGGCTGAAGGACATTCAAAATATGTGTGTGGCGGTTGAGTTAGTATACACTGCTTTAAGATATCTTTTGTGTTCATTGGATCTAAAATGAGGAGGCAAAGAATTCACACATGGGAGACTGGGGAGGATTCTGTGCTCCTCCCTCCCAATAAGGATATGATTAAGGACAGAGTGTCAGTTGTGACTTGCATTTTTATTCTTTTTGTCAGCTTGTGTCACAACCCTAACATTATTAAAATGTATTTTTTTTATTCAATATTCACATTTCAGGTGTTCGAGCCGTAATTTCTGTTAGTAAAAGTGACATTTCTTAAAGTTCATTATTTTTTCACACTGAAATCTTGGGCTCATTTTTATTATTATTAAAAAAATAGACATTAAATAATGGAACCGAAGTGTCTAGAGGCTAACGGGCACCCCAGTGCTTTGTCATTTTAATAGCTGAATTGTTGGCATGAAGGGTTTGATAATACCTAGGTCATGTAACCTGACTGCTTAAGAATTACACCCATCAGAATCTTTACTTCTCACAGAATTCCTGCAGACTGTGGCACCCAATGGAAACCCTTTGGACGGTGTTTCTTTGACATTTTTGTTGGCATTTTCCAGGGAAGATGCACTATGGAGACCTCTTTTAAATTGTGAGGAACCTTGAAACGTTGTCCAAAGGGCTTGGAAGGACCTACCCTGCAAGCTGCGAACATATTTGCTGACAGAAGAATGCCACCGAGTGAGCAAATTCTGGAGTGCAGTAATAATATTTGGGGAATTAAGGCTTATATTGTGGTTGTCTTGCTGAGATGTATGTATGGAAGAGGCTGCACTCAAGAGACAGAATGTGGAGTAAATTTTGTTCTTCAGATGTTTTCGACTACAACTTCCATCAGGTGTGCTGGCTGGGGCAGATGGGAGTTATAGTCCAAAACATCTGGAAGGCATCATGTTGATACAAGGCTGCTTTATAGACATTCTCAGACACCAAACAGCTTACACTTGCCTACTGACATGAAAGATATTGCTGATAATTGTTAGAATACTTTGCATAGCTTGTTGCATAGCTGATCTTCTCAAGTAGAGTCAGAAACTATTTGGAACAAAACCTTTTGGCTTTGTTACCCACATATTTCTTTACAGGTAGGTGTCTGATAAACATGGATGCGTATATACAGTAGGGGCTGTGTGTACATGTATTTAAAGCTATTGATCCCCCCATTACTGAGCATTTTGAAGTGGTTTCTGAAGCCATTCCGAGTTCCTTGTGGATGGGTTTTGTAGAAATGAAAACAGTAAATAACTTTGATGTAAGTTAAGTCATCCATGCTTGCTGAGTCAACATGCATTTATGATTGTGTGTGTGCATTAAGGATTAGCAACTACATATAGTAAAAGGGGGCATTATCTACATTGCGAAATATTTTGGCAAGCATGGTATGTGTTCTGCATCTTGTTTCGCCTTCATTATATGATGGCTTATTTGGAACCTGATTTGTTGTTTTTCCCAAGAAGATGTTTTACGCTATTGTGGTTTTTTTTTATGGATCGTTAAAGCTTACCAGAGCCACTTGGGAGTCTTTTGTGCTTTATCTTTCTTTTATATAAGAGCGGTGTGGTGTGTGTATGTGACCTAAATGTAGGGTTCCTTAATCCCCAACCAAGTTTTTCTTAAAGGAATAATTACAAGTGTATTACTTCCGTTACTTTTCAGGCCATCCTAAGAAAGAACTTAGCATGTTCCATAGGTGCTAGGTTCCCCCTAACATTTTGGGAGGCCGTAATGAGTGTGTAACGTCACATGCATGATGCACGTGTGTGATGTTACACAGCGGGAGGAGGCCGCAAGGCCCATCGCAGCCATGGGGAGCCTGGCAAGGCCTGATGGGGCCCATCGCAGCTGTGGGAAGGCCCAGTAGGGCCTGCCCCAGCCATGGGGAGGCCCAGCAAGGCCTTCTGCAGCTGTGGGAGGGCCGGGGGGGGGGCTGCTGCAGCAAGGCCTGACAAGGCCTGACCCCTCAAGATTGGGGGTGGGGGCTCTGCCCCATCCCAATATATTTTGGGGTTCACACCTATGGCATGTCATCACATTGTTGATGGTGTGCCACTGTGAGCTGTGTGGACAAATTGCTGCAAACCAGGGCCCTGATCCACCTCAGTGAGGTTTCATGCATAATTATGACCTGGAGTGCAACCAAAGTTGATGTTTATTACCGTACTAAACCTATAGCTTTCTTAGTTTCAGCTACAGCAGTAACATTGATGGTAGATGGCCCTTTTTTGCTGCAATGGGAGTTACGGTTTGGGAGATGCTGGGCAAGGGGTGGGGGAAGTCTTTAAATAACAAAAGGAATAATAAAATGCCTTAACAGTTAATGGGAGGGATCATGGTAACTAGCAATTCACATTTTCAAGCCTAAATTCAAATATGTTATTCTAATCTCACCCTTTAACAACAAGCTTTTGGCGATTTGAGGTGGTTTGCTCCTATAGTAGGAGATTAATTGGGGTGGTGGTGGTGAAAATTTCAAGCTCCAATTTAGGTGTAAAGGGGAGAAGATGATAAATAAGAGGAAATAACTTTTTAAAAGTACGATTTCCCTTCCATTGAATCGTTTTCAAGAGTAGACTCTCTATTCTTGAAAATGCCTTCTAACATTTGAGAAGCCTACACTCTAGGATATTAGCAGTGAAGCAGAAAGTACAAAGGTATTTTCTCTCTCGCATTCTAAGGCTATTAGATTCAACACATGAATCTAGGATTTTTTACTCAGTTTTGTGTTGCAGTTATCCTTAAATGCACTGTTTTCGCCAGGGTTTCAGAGACAAAGCTGAAAATCCAGAAAGAGGGAGCTGTGCGATTGTGTCCTTTTTGGAAGTGTTTATAATAGGCAACAGTTTTTAAAAAATATTTATTTATGCGCTTGTAGTCTTATGTACACAATGGTATCCCCCCCCCCATCTGCAACTGACACAACAGGACTCTATTAAAGTATGTGCCTTGTGAACAGTTGTATCAGAACATCTTAAATGCCTTTAATATAAATACAGAAGAACTCCATGTTCCAATTATCAAAATAACATGACTGCTTTCCCTCCCTCTTCCTTTCTACACTGACTACTCTGAAGTGGTAGGTTGTCCTGCATTTAGATAAACAATGAAACTAATTGGAATGCCATAAAAAAGATTATTGTATAATAAGAGGATCAGGGAACATTGCCAGCTTACTGAGATGAAACAAAAGCTGTCTGAAAAATAAAATCTCATACACACACAAACACACACACACTCACGCGCACTCACAGTGGTAAATTTTACGCTAGATTTAGATCCTAAGAGACATGCCCTGCTTGGACATGATGTTGTCTTAAGCTGTTTTATTTAATTTGCTTACAGCACTTGCAAATTCTACCAACGTTTTTACCTAGGAAATATATATATATATTCCAAAATATGATGGAATGTACATGTTTTGTTTCATATCACTCTGTCCCCTGAGTGCTGCTGCTGTAAACTGCTTTCTCTAGAGACTCGACTAAAACTGTAGTTACATTGAAACAAAATGCTTTTCTTTCTCCCCTTGAGGTTATTGGATTAGTAATCATTTTCCTACCCACTTTCATAGGAATAATAAGAAAGAGCAGGAAAAGAGGGCTGATAGATTGTAACAGAAAAGCCTTCTGGAATAAGACTTACTATATTTGGGCACAATTTAAATCAAGACACATCTTAAATTAGGACTATTGATACTTGCCTCCAACCCCCCCCCCCCTGCAATGTACTATGTACATCTTACAATATCTAGAGTAAATGCCTCATGGCAGGAGCACCACAAGTTGTGGTGTGTGGCACAGCTGGATAGAGTGGGAGGAGACATCTGAAGGCAGCCCTGTATCAGGAAATTTTTAATGTTTGATGTTTTATTATGTTTTTATATGTGCTGGAAGCAACACAGAGTGGCTGAGGGAACCCAGCCAGATAGGCAGAATCTCCTCCTCCTCCTCCTCCTCCTCCTCCTCCTCCTCCTCCATGGATCCACGGAAGCTGTCCAATTAGAGTTCTTAAGGCAATTTTCTTCTGCACCACCCTGTGTCCCAAACACATCATTGCGCCTAGAGGCCAATCTCCCCTGGTAGAATTACTGATCTGGCACAGGACATTCAACTTCTGGCTCCGCCTAAACTCAAATCCCCACAGTCTAATATCCCTAGTGCAACAAGAGTGTCACAAGAGTGCCTGGTCTAAAATTGTAGATCAGAATAGGAAGCCCCAGTAGTTATATGGAAGAGTAAATCCAGCATATTTCCTATAATAGGGAATTTTAAACAAATCTTAAAAGGTGGCAGTGGTGGGTTTGTTAAACTGTACATTCCCATTTCTTAAAAAAAGGTTCCTAATATTGGAGGTTTGTTAACATGCATGTTTATCTAAATTTGATCAATTAATCAATTGAGTAAAAAGGCAGATGTTTAAGGAACTACAAATACTTCACTCCACTAACAGCCGTATTTGTAGCTGCTGCTAGTGTGCTCACTGGATAATTGGAACTATTCAGCCAGTCTTCATTTATAAAACACTTTATTACTCAGTGCTACTCTCCGGGAACTAACTGGAGAAGCCTGTATAAAAAGGATTTATTTTTGTCTCTGTTCGCCACCCCCCCCATGTGACGTATCTCATTCACTTTCAATCTCAACCTATAAGTGCAATTTAAATGTATTTTATAGCAACAATTTGGGCCAATCTAGTGCAGTAATAAAAAATGCTTTGTTGGTTACTGCTCCCAAAGGCTTTCAGTCTAAGTGAGTGTGTTATGTAAGGCCTGACCCCCATAGGCCTTACTCAGGCAGAACCTGCTCACTTTTTGTTATGATCCCAGGCTGCAATGATTGTGCCATGACTGTTAGACCAGGGGGGAGAAGTGTTTAATCCAAAGCGGCCTTAACATCTTATTGAAGTTGTTTGGGCAATTATTGGGTAGGTTATTTAGGACTAGGTCACTGGGTGCACAGTGCGTCATAGTCCAGTGTGTGGAGAGAGCACTGATCTGAGGCATCCTCCCAATGTTGCTGCACCGCAGCTCCCATAGTCACTGAGCATAGACCAAGCTAGCATGGGCTCATGGGTATTGTAGTCCAAGGATATCTGAAGCTCACCTGCTTCAACTTGGGGCGGGCTGATGTAATTCACCAGCCTTGTTATGCACGCTATAGATCATAGGAGAAGGAAAATTCTGATTCTAAACCTTCCCGCTTTGCAGGATATCTTTGCAGGGAGAGGAAAAGGCTAAGGAGTGAAACCTACACAAATCCAGATTGGAGTCCCTAAGATGGTAGGATGGTGCCTTGTACGCCTCCTTCCATCAACTCCTGAAGCCAAGCTGGTGTCAAATGTATTGCTCTGATTTCCTTTGGACCACATCAGCAAGGCTGAGAGGAGAGTCTTGTCTTCTGGGCACCGCAGGACCTCCATACATTCTGCCCAGGCTTGCACCCAGGGGATATCACATTGGCGCTGCTAATATAGTAGTTTGACTTCACCCCTGGAGGTGCACTCCATTGTCTCTTGAGACAGACAGATGCCAGCAACAGATCATTGGCTGCTGCTAATATGGTCGAGAAATGCAAAATATCATGATGCCCAGACCCAGGGTTACTGGTGCCTGTTATTACCTGTTGCAAAGGCCAAGGACTTTATAAAGGGCTGTAGTTTTAAGTGTTGGCCTGATGTTTCTTTAAATCATGAAGTCCTACCTTTAGAAAACGATCAGAAAATGAAACAAAAATAAAGTTCTTTGATATCGCTGAGTTGTAGGTTTAAGGTATCTGCCTACTGCCCATACATTGCATTAAGCTGTTTGCATGTTTGTTGTTTAATAAATTGGACAGCATGCTGGGTGTTTAGTATTTTTTTTCCTTTTTCGTGTTGTGATGTAACCTGTGGGTATGTGTCTGGCAGAATTAAGAAGTATTGTTCACTTTCTTAGCTTTGTCCAGATGTTTAGCTACAGGGTAATGTTACTACATAGATTAGCACAGCTGTCTAAGAGATACCATGCTAAATATGGAGAGCATCTGTGATTTGTCTAGGGAGGTTGAGTTTCAATTAATTAAATGTGCAGCTAGCTTGCTAAGATCTTTTGCATTGCTAGTAAAAAAAACCCTGACAGTTTTAAAAGACACAGGGACTTTTAGCACTGGCTGAAGTAAACAATTTTTTCCAGATCATGAATTTTTTGCCAGCTCCTTGGAAAGATAAGTTGACTAAGTGGTTAAAGCATTTGGCTGTATCCCCCAGGGTCATATAGTCATAGTCATATACTATTTGAATGTACAGTGTTTAAGTCTAATAATTTTTTTTTAAAAAAGTAACTTCTTCTAGTTGAAAAAGTTATCTCCAGAACATCCCCCTGCAAACTGATCCTTTGGAAATACAGTGAGGTTGGGGTAGAGGGACATGGACACACATAATTAACTTGTTTTTGAATTAGTTTCAACTACTTGAGACAGCTTTATGTTTCACAAATTCTAAAGTTTGGAATGTTGATGTTTGCACTGTATTGGGTTCGGCTGGGGAAGAACATATCGAACTCTTATGGATATAGAGCAGGCATGGGGAGGTTTCATGCTTTTGGGTCTGCATTCCTTTCTACCCAAACACTGAGATCAACCAGCCTGAGGGAGGTGCAAAAGACATGCATTTAGAATTTTCAAAAATCTGAGGACTTTGAACTGAATGGAGCTAGCAGTCTTTCCACACAAAAATCTCCTGGTTATGCACTCCCAAACTTTTCACTTAGCAGTATAATTTAGCTTGGGGTGTGGGGGGTCATTCTGTAGTTGCTGTTGTCGAACATTTAGAGTGACTCAGAAATCTACCTTCTCCACCCCTTGTACAGATAGTTGGATTGGAAGCCTTGCTTTCCAGCAATTCTGTATTTGTCTGTTTTAACTAATTAGAAGATTCTGGCTAATGAACCCAGGATTGCTTGAAGGACAGCAGATGCGCTGCAACAATCACAAGCCAACCCAGTTGACATCACTATTTGAACTACCTTGGTTAGGGGTGAAAACTTACTGAAAATCTCAATGTCAGACTTACCTATATGGCAGGCTTTCTCAAACTCTGCCCTCCAGATGTTTTGAGACTACAATTCCCATCATCCCTGACCACTGGTCCTGCTAGCTAGGGATCATGAGAGTTGTAGGCCAAAAACATCTGGAGGGCTGAGTTTGAGGAAGCCTGCTGTATGGATTCCCACCCCACCCCCCTTAATTCCCATTTTGGTCCTTAATAAGTGATCCCCTGCTCCTAGATCTGCTAAACAATTATCACATAGTACATGCATAATATTCTAGGTATACACATTCCAGGTTCCCTAAAGTAGCTAGTAGATTAGCAGATATATGCAACAATGCATATAATATATAAGAGCAAGTGTGGCATAATGGTTAGATTATTAGTATGATCTGAGAGACCAGGCATGAAGCTCAGCTCACTGGGTGACCTTGGGCCAGTAACTATCTCTTAGCTTAACCTCACAGTGCTGTTGTGGAAGAAAACTGTGGTATATAAATGCAATAAATGAATAACTTTTATAGATTATGTATATACTAATGAAAAATTATGGTCCTACATTTAGCATGTGGCTTCATTCTTTCATACGAATTATATATATGTGTGTGTGTGTGTGTGTGAGAGAGAGAGAGAGAGAGAGAGAGAGAGAGAGAGAGAGAGAGAGAGAGAGATTTTGCCTAAAATTAGATGGGCTTGATGCGAGAGGTGGTCTAGTGCAGAGATCCCCAAACTTCTGCCCTCCAGATTTTTTGGACTACAATTCCCATCATCCCTGACCACTGGCCCTCTTAGCTAGGGATCATGGGAGTTGTAGGCCAAAACATCTGGAGGGCCGCAGTTTGGCGATGCCTGGTCTAGTGTAAGCAAACTTCAGTCACATCAAAACCTCTGAAATCTGTGTCTAAATCCATTTAAAATGGATTCCTCCTCCATCCCTAGCATCTGTATACAGAGTTCACTCTGTCCTAGTTGGGCATCATGCTCTTTGCAGCTTTTCAGCTTTACCATTTGGTTTTGCTTTTAAAACATAAATGGTTCACCCCAATGGTGCTGTCATTGCAAAACTTGTGGGCAGAGGTCCTGGGCCCTATTCAGTAGAATCAGCAGAAGGGCCAAGAAGCACAGTAGGACTTACGGCATTTTTTCAGTAAGTATAAATGAAGTTACACGCATTACTATCGAAAGGGAGGGAGGAGGGCTGTAAGACTGTTAAATCTACTAACTGAACCACGGATTTAACTCTATTTTGTCAGACCTGTGAATGATGACATCCATCTTTATATGTCCTCAACCTCAAGGGCTTATATTGGGATGGTTAATGGAGGTCAGCGTGTCCCATGGTGTTACAAAGCCAGCTGGTCAGTAAATCACACAGTTCAAAGCTGGAGTTAACTCTTTATTAGTGAAACACCATCTTCACAGACTGGACAGTGTTTCAGGACTAATGAGCACAGCCGCTCATGCCCTTTAGGTCTTACTCCATGAAACAAGTTGCCCAGACTAAAAGTGCCTCCCCACAGCCATCTTTGTCTCCTCCTCTCCAGGGCTTCTTCCAAGCAGTTGGAGACTGTGCCTGCATGTAACCCAGGCATAGGCAAACTCGGCCCTCCAGATGTTTTGGGACTACAGTTCCCATCATCCCTGACAACTGGTCCTGTTAGCTAGGGATGATGAGAGTTGTAGTCCCAAAACATCTGGAGGGCCGAGTTTGCCTATGCCTGGTGTAACCCATTTGGAAGAAAGTTGGAAAATAGTAAATGTCTGGAAGGTTATTATAGAGTTCAAGCTCCTGTAAAGAGAACAGGCTTGAAGCAAAAGTTCATTTCAGATCATAGAATAGTAGACCATCTAGTAGTTCAATGCAGGGAAATGCAGCTGCCCCATAGGGGGATCGAACCTGCAATCTTGGCATTATCAGCATCACACTCTAACCAACTGATCTATCCAGACCCTCAGACCTGAAAATGTGCAGAATAGAGTTGGCCACCACTGGTCTTAGTGGTAAGGGACACTAAAAGTATTGAAGGCATATGTTAACATTAGTGGAAATCCACACTAGTTTTAACAGCACAGTAAGGCATTTATCATGCTATGATTGCTCCTGTGTAAGAGCAACCAGGTGTCAGGAGGAAAAGCAGAAATGTTGACATGGGGAACCTTTGACTTCAAATGCCCATAATACTATATTTTTTGCATGGCTCTAAGCCTACTTTATATGGGCGAACAGAGTCAATACTTTGCTTTACACTAATGTTTCTTATCTGCTTTTCCAATTTGCAATTAAGTATGATTGTCTCTAAAAACATTTCTGTTAATTTTTTTTCATCTTCAGCAACTTGGCTTTCCCAGGGGGCAAGAAATACATTTTAATGTATTGTAGCCACATGCATATATCCCCTTTCCCTCATATATATATTTGAGTGTCAAGAGTAATCGTCCCAACAACATTATACCAAGCCAATATTAATCAGTCTTGCAGCTACAGCTTGCTCTACTTATGATTACATTTGTGATGTTTAGATGAATTCCCTGCCTTAATATTCGGTTAGAAGGTCTTTTGTCATTATTCAGACATTTGGAAAATGGATTTTTTATGGGGGGGGGGAACCCCTAACACTAAATGTTTGCAAAACCTTCCATAGAACACCTGCAACAAATTAAAAACCCCAGTTTAATAAATGTGATGTCATATATTGTATATAGACTGAAAGCGTTTAAGGTGATAAACAATGCTAAAGATAGGCAAGAGAGTTACCTAGATTTTTAAAAATAAAAATCAGTGAAATAGAGAATGCATTAATTTGCTATGGATTAAAACCCATATGGATTAAAACCCATATGGATTAAAACCCAGGTGGCGCTGTGGTTAAACCACTGAGCCTAGGGCTTGCTGATCAGAAGGTCGGCGGTTCGAATCCCTGTGACGGGGTGAGCTCCCGTTGCTTGGTCCCAGCTCCTGCCAACCTAGCAGTTCGAAAGCACGTCAAAGTGCAAGTAGATAAATAGGAACCGCTACAGCGGGAAGGTAAAAGGCGTTTCCATGTGCTGCTCAGAAGCGGCTTTGTCATGCTGGCCACATGACCTGGAAGCTATACGCCGGCTCCCTCGGCCAATAATGCGAGATGAGCGTGTAACCCCAGAGTCGGTCACGACTGGACCTAATGGTCAGGGGTCCCTTTACCTTTTAAAACCCATAAACCTAAATCCTCAGAGAAAACCAGTGCTGGACGGAGTGTAGGCTCTTTAGAGCCGGGATTTCTATCTCCATTTATTTAAAACAGGCATAGGCAAACTCAGCCTTCCAGATGTTTTGGGACTACAACTTCCATCATCCCTGACCACTAGTCCTGTTAGCTAGGGGTGGTGGGAGTTGTAGTCCCAAAACATCTGGAGGGCTGAGTTTGCCTATGCCTGATTGAAAACAAACACTTTCCTATCCTTAGGCAGGGCTGGCACAGTCATTGGGTAAGGTGGGCACACCCACGGGCTCCTGACCTGCCCGTTTGCTACACCAACAGCGAAAAAGTAGCACTGGCACTGCAGCTGATTTCAGGCAAGATCATGCCCATTTCTAGTGAGATCTTGCTGAAAATCGGCACATTCTCACTTGAAATTAGTGCTGATGCCACTGTCACTTTACTAGGGGTGACGGGGCAAGCGGCAGCAGCCTCAGGGCAGGGTGGCACTTCCTGTTTTGCCTTAAGTGGCAAAATGGGATGGCGTTTGTCTGCAGACAGTTTTTCCGGGTCATGTGGCCAGCATGACTAAGCTGCTTCTGGCGAAACCAAAGCAGCGCACGGAAACGCCGTTTACCTTTCCGCCAGAGCGGTACCTATTTATTTACTTGGCATTATCATACATAGCGGACCCAGGTGGCACTGTGGGTATAACTACTGAGCCTAGGGCTTGCTGATCAGAAGGTCGGCAGTTCAAATCCCTGTGACGGGGTGAGCTCCTGTTGCTCGGTCCCAGCTCCTGCCAACCTAGCAGTTCGAAAGCACGTCAAAGTGCAAGTAGATAAATAGGTACCACTACAGCGGGAAGGTAAACGACGTTTCCATGTGCTGCTCTGGTTCGCCAGAAGCAGCTTTGTCATGTTGGCCACATGACCTGGAAGCTGTTCGCCGGCTCCCTCGGCCAATAACGCGAGATGAGCGCCGCAACCCCAGAGTCGGTCACGACTGGACCTAATGGTCAGGGGTCCCTTTACCTTTACCTATCATATATAGAGCAGGTGTGGGAAATCTTTGGCTCTCCAGATGTTACTACAACTTCCCATCATCCCAGGCCACTGGCCAGTGGCCATGCTTGCTGGGAGTGATAGTTCAGCAGCTTCTGCAAGGCCAAAGCCCCCTCCCCCCAATATAGAGCACATATTTAGCATTGCTCTTTTCTTCTGGAAGGAAATGGCATCCTTCATGATAGTGTGCGAGGCAGAAGTTAAGAGGTGAGGCAACTCCCAGCCTGCTTCTTACTGTAGCTGTTAAAAATTGCAAGAAGGAAAAAAGGCAACCAAGAGAGACTGTTTCAAACAGTACATACTAATCTGCAGAAACCTGCTCTTTAAGTTACAAGAAATGCTTACACCTTAGTTTTATAGTTGTCTGAGTAATTTCTATAGTACTTAAGTTTGGTTAATAGCAAACACCCATCTGGAATGGCTAGGATTCACAGCCACAAAACCTTTTCCCAACTAGTTCTCTCCTGCACCCTCCTGGAAGGAATGCAAAAAATTTCTTTCCATTCTCCCCTTTGCCTGTGCCTTTTAAAATAGGTGCCCACAGTACCTGCCTTTCACCAAAGGAGAAATTTAACTTTGTAGCATTTTGCTATGACCTACTCAGTGGAATTACAGCAGCAAACCAATCCTTTAAGAGAGATGGCTCTATCAATCTTTGGATTTTTCTAATGTGGAAGCTACTCAATTGCATCTCAGAAATCAGGGAGGTAAATTACTCATGCAGACAGCACAAAATGAAAGGGGGGGGGGAAGAAATGCAAGTTCTGCTGAGTATCCCTTTTAGAACAAGCCATGGAACAACAAAAGCAGCCTCGATAATCAGTCAAATTCCCCTGCTAATTTTTCAGGTATTGAAGGCTATAATGAGGGCACTATATGCTATGAAAGTTAACGCAAAGAAAGGCTTTAGAGAAGATGCCACAGGACAGGGTGCCTTCTTGCTCAGCAAACACTGTACTTTTGATGAGGTTTTCTAGGTTACAACATCATTGCTTTAAATAAAATTGCACTAGGATTAAAAGCAACACAACACCCCCCCCCCCCGCCCAGAGATCTTTTCACAGGTAGCTTGTCATCAGAATGGTGTTTTAATTACACAGGGCAATATGGGAAGCTCTTTTCACAGCACAGCTCTATCCTGCTTATTTATATAAGTTGATGCTTGAGGGTTTCAATGTTTCTAATTTGTCCTGCTGGTTTTAAATCGCCAATTTGATGCCAGTTGTGCTACTTGTGTATCTGTGGAAGGCAAGAGGAATGCGCCTCATGGCATGCTGGGGGAGAATAATTGTTGCCTGTGGATGATGCGGGCAAAATCCTCAATAAAACTGGCTTGATCCTTATCCAGATTGGATGAGACAAGCTGCAAGGGGATACTGGCCTAAGGCCTTAGAACAGCTTTCAATAAGTGGTAGCTGATACCCTTTAAAGATGCTCCCTCTGCTTCTTCCCACTTTACTTGTTGCTTCCTTCGTTCCCATGTATTGACTCTCCACCCCTTTCAGGTGTCTTGTCAGCCTCTTTTCCCCAACCAAGACCTCTCTCATCTTGCCACCAGCCACAGGTTCACTCCTCTGAGGAAAGCAGAACATCCTAATCCCCATCATTTCTGGTTTGCCCTGCTCCCCTTCCAGGTGGACAGTGCCGGATTTACGTATGAGCTAAACAAGCTATAGCTTAGGGCCCCACTCTCTTGCCCCCCCCCAAAAAAAACTAAAGGAAAAAAAATCTGGATGTACATTTCCAAAATTCTTAATTGTTTTTTAGTTCAACAATTACTTTGATAAAATACATATTTTGTTATGTGCAAATGGCTTTAGATACCTATTAGGTCCATAAGTTACCATACATATAGCATATATTCAACACACAAAAACAGCGAGAATTTGTTGTTGACAAAGGGCAGCTGGACATATAAACGGCCCCATTACCTTCAGTAGCTTAGGGCCTCATCAAACCTAAATCCGGCCCTGCAGGTGGACTTTTGGGTCCTAAGAATGATGGAACAATCACTGTGCCTGCTGTCTGTCTGTCTGTCTGTCTGTCTGTCTGTCTGTCTCTCTCTCCATACCTGCCAAGTTGCTGTCAGAGAAATAAGGGATCGGGCCGGAAATAGCAGACCGGAAGTAGCACTGTCGCCATTTTGGAACCGGGCGGAGCATGCTCAGAAGTGACTTTTGATGCTGCTTTGCCCAGTTTCAAAATGGCCGCCGTGCCAGAAGTCGCACTGCAGCGATTTTGGAACTGGGCAGAGCAGCATCAAAAGTCGCTTCCGAGCATGCTCCGCCCAGTTCCAAAATGGCCGCCACGCCAGAATAAACCGGGAAAAAACAAAAAAATCTGTTTTTTCAGCTAGGAACAGCTGGAAAAACGGGGATTTCCCGGGGAAAACAGGAGACTTGGCAGCTATGCTCTCTCTCTCACACACACACGAGAGAGAGAGAGAGAGAGAGAGAGAGAGAGAGAGAGAGAGAGAGAGAGAGCTATGCTATTGTACAGAGTTCCCACAGCAGACCACCTGAATAAAGGTGATGGACCATTGGTGATCCACGGACCACACTTAATCATATGATGTTTTGTTTTAAGTTGGCATGCCTAAGCACAAGGGGGCGAAGAGTATTTTTTTTTTAAAAAAAAGCATTACAATTCCACCAACTCTACACCCATTTTACTTTGACAAAAAATGTTTGTCCGTAAAAGCTTATGCCATAACACCTTCTGTTAGTCTTTCTAGTGCCACTGGATTCTTACTTCCCTTTGCAGCAACAGAACAGCACTGATTGATTGATTATATTTCTATGCCGCTTTTCATTCATATGAATCCCAAAGTGGCTTACTAACAACAAATAACAAAAGCATGGGAGAACGTAATAGAACATCATGAATGCAGCACAAGCCATATAGAATCATTAACAAATCATCAGTGAAGCAATTACAATCTATGAAACTTATCTGTGGGTACCCCTCTGGAAACTAGGAGATGTAAGCGGTGGAACACATCCCTGTTTTAGCCCATCACTCCCAGATAATCTATATAAAGACAATATGCAGCGAAGTAATTGACAAGTCTCCTGTAAAATACAGGTTTTGACCCATTCCCTAGTTCCTGAGGTATGTCTTCAGCAATGTGCCTCTGTTTACAAAGGGGAAAAAACAGATCCATGGCTGCTTTTTGCTGCCCTAGGATGCATTGCATGTTGGCAGAACACAGGCATGCTGCTCCCTCCCGTCCTCTCATACTTTTTGTGTGTGTGTATTTGGCTGGAAACACAACATAGAGAGGAAAATAGCTAGAAACTGCATGCCCAAAGCCATCCTAAGTTGCAGCTGCAGTGCTTTCATAATCTCCTAGGTGTGCTTCTTAGTTTCTCAGCCTAAATCCTTGAAGCGCCCGAGTGTCAGATTTGGTGTGCTGCATGTTTCAGCAGGCCTACCTATCGCACGGGATAATTTGAAGCTTAATTATTCAAGGCTTGAAGAGCACTCTCAGATCTCCTGACGAAAAATACCACAGAGAAGTGTAAAGTGTTATTTTTATGGCACTTTTTTGGGGGGGGGCAGGCTTGATCTGATCGCATTAAAACCCTGGTGGGGTTGTTAGACTTTAATATTATCTACTGAGTTCAGTAATAGTGGGATGTCTCCCAGTTCACAGAGCTCCTAGTTCATACAGAAGTAGCTTCCCCTTGAAATTATTCATATTCACATCTTACCCTTGATAAAAAAGTCCTCTTAAAAGAGGCATTTTGCCACAGAGGTTAAGGGTTTTCATTGAAATTGCCACTTGCATTTGATTTCCATCTTCTCCTAACAGCCCTGAAAATGTTCAGGATGAGAAAAAATCCTGTCTGAGGCATGGTTGAGAGTGACTGTATTATTTTAAATATGCTACAGAATTAAGCAAAACATGTGCTAAACAAGATGAGAGCCCCTCTTTTGTTCACTGTAGTGTCTATGGGGAGCTGAACTCTCTGCAAGAGTAATGTCTATATTTTAGCAAATAAGCTTTTCTTTATTACAGACAATCTAAACAAATGCTTATCATTTTGTGGAATCCAGATTAATAAGCAAGAGATCAATGCCTAAAACCTAATGCTCTTTTAAGAAAAATCACCTATTTAATGCTCTTGTATTTAACACATATGTGCTTCAATATATTTGATTAGGACATTAATAAAACCTTATTGCTTATATTATCATCCTCTTGTATAAAACAATTAACAGGCAACAGGAGGCCAGGCACAATTAATCATTTGTACCAATGGTACAAAAGAAAAAGAAGAAAAACCAACCCACTACTACAACTTTAAGCAGTTTTGAAGATGGTGGGGACATCAAATTGTGGTTTTTGTGCTAAATAACAGAACAGGGAGGGAGAGACAGAAATTAGCCAATTGAATGCACAATGGATTGCTGTTGAATACCACCCCTGATGACTACTTTTGTCGGACAAGAGGGGACTGGATTGTGCATTAAGACTCCATTTGTTCAGAGCAGTTGTGCAGGGAGGGGGGAGCACTAAGAAGTGGGGTCATGGGCAAGCAGTTGAGGTGTTAACATTGCTCTTAAAATGCTATCATTTGTTAGCAGTTTCCTCTTCCCTTATATTTGCCATCAGCTCTTGTTCCGTTTGATGTTGCCTTTACTGGTTTCACCATCATTTCATTAGTTTTATTCTTAACTCATCCCGGGGTAAGGGGAGAATATAACAATCAAGCATAGTGGGTTGTATGCTCAACTCTCTCTCTCTCCCCAAACCCTGTAAAATAATTCTAGGGCTATTCTTGATGACCCAATGATGGGTCCCTCCTGTTACCCCCCCCCCCCCCAGGCTGCAGTTTTATTTATGAATGTTCCCCCTTTCCTGCCCTTTCGTGGATGTTCAATCCATTTTATGTTACATTTATGTCCATTCCGCTTCTTTCCTTTTCTTAGACCTCAATCTCTGTACAAAGACCTTAATCTGTGATGTGGAACTTTGTCAAATGCTCTCAAAGTCTGAGTGCAAGCTAGTCACTGCTCAGGGACAAAGTCAGCATCCTTTTCTGGAAGCAAAGGTGCAGCTGGGCAAGGAATAAGTGCAAAAAGAGAGAGGCGCTATTTGTTTTTAAACAGCAGTGGGAAAGCAAAGCTGTTTTATGCGATTTACGCTTATCTTCAAATTACCGGTACTCATTCACTGCTGTAGTTTTATTTCTTCCTATGAGAATTTGATTTTTTTAAAAAACAAAACACAAGTCAGGACCACACAATTTTAATAAAATGGGTTGAAGTAGAGAGCTTTGAATAAATGTTCATTTGCTCCGTGTACGACGTGACTCTGTTTCTGCAAAAGCAATAGCAAAAATACAGGGACTTAGTGAGTCTAGGGAACTGCCAGTAAAATAACCCTTTTTACACTTCTGTTAATCTAGTCCACAGTCCAACTGCATTGCTTTATGCATCACCCCTTTTACTTATTTTCTTGGATTGAATTGCTACATTTCAGTTGTTGATCAGAGAATATTTTCAGAGCTTGGAATATTTGACAGCCATTCTTCTGAATAAAAAGTATATCATTAGGCCCCTTGAAAATGGATGCTTAGGGAGAATTGATTAAAATGAAACATTTTAAAGGCTGATCTAACAGCACCAATCTTGTGTAAATATACAGGTGGTCGCCATTTTTTGCATGTCTAATTGACATGCGACTGCTGATGCATGGGTCCTTTTGGATCTGGAAGAGGACAAAACAGGTGGAATGGGGACAGGGCATGGCAGAACGGGCTTATGTGTGCTCCACAATGTGAGGGAGGGCAGGAACTGAACCCCCACGCAAAGTCTTCACCGCCTGTACTCAGAAATAAGCTCCATTGAACTCCATGAGGCTTTTGCTCCCCGCAACTGGGCCTGGCATTGCAGCCTAAAAAACATGTTAGCTTTAGCACTTTGCTGCAAACAGTGGTTTGGGATTGACTGGATTTTCATTGGAGGCTCGGGAGTGTTGTTGTTCCAACCAGTTAGTGGATTAAATGCAACAATCAGCTATGGTTTCTTGTTACTGCATTCAACCTAGGTGAGTCTCAGGGTCTTGTCCCTCCCCTCCACTCTTGTCTTTTGATTAGTTGTGAAGAGCAAATTGGAAAATTTCATTTCAATTTTTGACTAAAAAGTGCACCTTAGCATTGTATTCAGACCCCCCAACTGTGGTTAATTTTAACTACCATACGTTTATTGAAACAAGTTAAGGTTTACTAATCATAGTCATGGGATAGTTAGAACTAAAAAACAGGGTGCCTCTCAGTACATTCTGAGACTAAGGATTTGTTTCAGTACCAGAAGTGAACTGAATTCACAGTCTTTTCACATTTCTGGATCCATTGCTGTCTCTTGAGGCTAAGTTGGCCTCAGCGGCATGGAGTGTCTTCCATCAGCTTTGGCTGATGGCCCAACTGGATAGGGATAGCCTAACTCAGGCATCCCCAACCTTCGGCCCTCCAGATGTTTTGAACTACAATTCCCATCATCCCTGACTACTTGTCCTGTTAGCTAGGGATCGTGGGAGTTGTAGGCCAAAACATATGGAGGGCCACAGGTTGGGGATGCCTGGCTTAACTTCTGTTGTCTATGCTCTGGTAACGTCTAGGTTATGTCATTGCAATGTGTTATATATGGGGCTGCCTCTGAAGACGGTTTGGAAACTTCAGCTGGTGCAGAATTCAGTGGCCAGGTTGATCATCAGGGCAAGATGGTTTGAGCATATAATGCCAATCCTGGCCCAAGTACACTAGCTACCAATTAGCTTCCTGGTCCAATTTAAAGTGCTGGTTTTGACCTACAAAGGCTTAAACTGCTCAGGACTGTACTACCCCAAGGACTGCTTCTCCCCATGTGAACTGACTCGGACCCTGTGATCATCATATAAGGCCCTTCTTTGTGTGCTTTCTCTGTGAGAAATCTAGACACAACACAAGAATAGGCCTTTTCTGCAGTGGCTCCCTGATTGTGGAATGCAGTCCCCAGGGAGACTTCCCTGGCACCTTCCTTGCATATCTTTAGGCATCAAGCAAAAGCAATTGAAATATTGGGTGATATGATTCCTGTTCCTTGTAGTGGTCACAGCTAAATTGTTCAAGCCCAAGGATGAGATTTCTGGCAAGAGTTCAGTTTAGAGGGGAGACCTTGGACAGCCCCAGTTAGCACTTCAGACCCAGGGGTGCTGGCAAGATAGGTTCCTCAGGTGCTTGGACTTCTGGTGGAATGGGGTCATTTTGGGTCATTGCTGAGGACAATTCTCTTCTTCACTCTGTTGCCTCCTCCATTTTCTCACTCCTAGAATATGAAAAGCCTGACCAAGGAGCTATTAACAGTATTAAAACTCTGCCTGTGCCTTTCGATCCAAAGAGGCAGATTCACACATAACATTGATTTAGGATTTTAGGACAATCAAATCAAGTCAGATTTAAACCAACATACAAAAATTGTCCACAAATGGTCCATAGTTACCTAAATAGAGAATATAATGGAACACAAAACTTAAAGAGAGCACCAATTTAAAATGCTAACAAAAGTTGCTTCTTTGGCTCTGCAACTCTTTTCTTCACATGAACAAATCACCATCTCTGTAGGGGTTATAGTGTGGGACTTTATATATTTCCCATTCTGAAGATAATTGAGCCCTATGCCTGATTTTTTAAAATTCTTTACACAAGATTTCTAAATTTTATGCAGCTGTCACAAAGTGCAAACAATCTTGTTCTCTTCAGTCCTAAGACTCAGGCCCTCAGTTTATAGAATAAATAATAGTATCAGGGTTTTCTTTGACATTCTTTCTTTGGGTGTTATCCTGAATTACTGAAACATTTCTCCAAAGTAAGGGAAAATGTAACAAGCAAATTCTTTCACAAGTTTGCTCTCCGCAGCACCCTCCTCTTCCCACGCATCCAACTAAACAAAGGCAAAACTTTGAAAAGACTGCTGTCCTAAGAGAGAACAACAAAATTTATGAACCTGTGTAACACATGCTCATTACTCATTGACGGATGATTCTTTAGAATACTTCCAGCTTCTTTGTTTGTCCCGTCCCCCCACCTACATCAGCTATGTTTCTTGAAATTCTTCCTTTCTTCAATCTAAATAGTGCTGGTCATCAGACTCTTGAGTAAGCCTATGAAAATATGTTGCATGTTGCAAGTGGAATTTACCCTTTGACCTTTAGCTCCTTCTCTCATTTGACCAGTATTGTTTCTGCATGTTGCCCCTCTTCCTGGAAACAGAAGCTGTTTCTATTGCAATGAAAATATTTTTGAAACTGCCAGTGACCAGTGTTATAATTCCCTGCCTTCCCTGTCATGAAACAGACACATCAACTTGGTTATTTATATAAAATAGGTAAAATGAAATAAAAACTTTGCTTCAGTCTCTGCTTTGGTTTTGAAGGTGGCATTGACGAAACCATATTGATTACCTATGAGAGCTTTGAAACGGGCTATGTTGATTTATTCATTATGGGATTCCCTGTGAAATCTCCATCCAGATAGCGTTTTTAATAGAGCATTTTGCACATCTGAATGTGTAGTTTAGCTTTGGACCTTCGCAGCAGATTGTGTCGGATTGCATGACTTGCACAGAAGAATTTGTCCAAAGAAACAGATTCTCAAATTTGGTTTGTGAATCAGTTATTCAGAGAGAACTTCAATCATGGCAAAATGGATGAATCTACATTATGCAAATTCAATATGGTTATTTTATTTAAGTAAATCAAGTCTATCAGAAAGCTCAGTTGTTTTGTGGAAACATGAAACACTTCCACTTCAAGGCTTTCATAAAATCACCAGGGACATAAAAAAACTTAGGTCATTTTAGATAGTACTTGTTATTATGCTGTGGGTATGAAAATATTCATCACTAGTGTCTATTTAGTGAGCTTTCATGGGCAGCTTTCTTAGGAGAAAGGGGTATTTTTAAAGTCCCAGGAAGTGCAGAATTCCAAATGTAACAAAATAAATAATGATAATAATGATGATGATGATTATAATATTAAAAATAATAAAAAATATTGGTCAGGTGTTCAATATAATTCTAGGGCTCTTCGCTATCCTACATATTAATGCCATGTGCTACTTTAATATAAATATAGTAAATTTGGCTAGAAACAGCCTTTTGTTTATTTAGGTTGCAATCCTTGTTAGAAACTGAGATATTAAAGCTTGGAGCTAAATGGCACCTTAAATCTAGGTTATAGGCGCAGCAATGGAATGTCTAGGTGCACTTTTTAATAACAAGAATACAAAGCTGAAAATGAGCTGCTACTAAAATATTATGTTCATTTTTCACATGGTCTAGTCATTTCCCTGCCCACCCCTCTCATATTCTTAAGAGGGTCTCTTCTCCAGTCTCCAGAGAATATCTGGAAGTGGGGAAGCAGAAAACAGGTCCTCCTTTCCTTCCGCTCTGCAGTTTTAATCTGAAATCTTAGGCGCAGTACTGTGCCCCAGAGCTCAGAAACTGCTCACGCCAATGAAATTTCCTGTCGCAAAATTCGCCTAGAACAATGGGATTTTCGAACACTGGTTGTGATCATATATAAACTTACTTAAGAGTAAGTCCCACTGAATTCAATGGAACTTGCTACTAAGTAGATGTGCAAAGGACTGCGCTGGTAATGTTCCTCCCAAAATGCAAAACCTCTTTTTGTGAACACTTTCGCTTCCTTTGCTAACACAGGGTACCATGGCAATGCTGACTAGTGTGGAAGTGTTGTTATAATTGCCGGCTAAGTCCACTCATTTACAAATTCCAGAAGTAAGAGGTTAAAAAATTAAGTGGCTGAAATGAGACAGAAGTGCTCTGGTTTTTCAGAGGACCTTAAATATGATCCAATTAAACCAAAATTCTTCCCCTGCTTAAAGAGTTTTGTATTAAGATGAAACAGAAGTGCAGATGCAATAGAGACAGAAGGCAGGAACAGGTGAGACGCAAAGAGGAAAACAACAATTTGCCATGCTCTCTTTTCCTCTGCCAATATTGTGTGTGGCTAGCTTCTGCGGTGGGTGCTCCAGCCTGGTGTGGTTTTTTTAAAGCCTCTTTCTTTCTCTTTATTTAACTCTATTATATGAGAAGATATGCTTGCTTGTTTTGGTCACTTATGAGATAAATACTGGAAAACTGCTTGTCATTTATTGGTTTATCCATTATCATCCCCAACATAAGATAGAGTGGTCTGATTTCAAAGTGACAGCTGGCAGTGTCACTTCCTGATACATGCTAATCCAGTTTTTATTATGGAAAAACTGCCTGCGCTTCCAGGCAGCGAGAGGGAGTTGCTAAATGTAATCACCGAGGAGGGAACCTTAGGATCTTGCATATAAAAGCCTAAAATGAACCGTTTTCTTATTAAGCGGTAGTATCCTGTTTAAATACAGATGTAGGGCAGGGAAAAGTAATTTATATCCATGAGCACAGAATGTTGCTCAGTTTGGGTATTTTTTTAAAAATAAATTTATTAAATAAAGAGTGATTTTCTTGCTGTTCCACTGAAAGCGTACACACACAAAATGGACAAATATTTTAATAATTACAGCTGCCGAGAATCCTGGTTTTGTGGGATTGCTTGAAGTTGGGAACAAAATTCATGGCAGCCAATGAATTTTAAATTGGGGTGTTATTTCTTCCCCTGTTCTGTTTTCACATGGATGAAGAATAATCAGGGAAGGGCGGCTGGGCATGGGGAGGGTCCCTGGTTCAGTCCCTGGCATCTAAAACCCAGTTATATCTAGACCATAGAAACAAAAAATTGAAAACCAGCAGAGAATCAAATCAACAAGATTCTTGAGCAACACCAACAATGTATTAAAATTATGCATTATGTTATATATATATATAATTCTATTTTATGATGGAATAGTTAGAGACCTTTAAGTTAAAATGGCTGGGAAAATAAGAAAGATCTTAGCCAGGCATAAAAATATATATCATTAAGTAGGTGCCAGGTGAGCCCCTGGGAGAGAGCATATCACAGCTGGAGTGCCACTCTTGTAAAGGTCCTCAGCGCAGCAGCCAGAGGCACCAACTATAGGGGGGAAGAGGCTTCAGACCCCTCAATATTTTGTGGCACGGGGTCAAGCCTCCCCCAATATTGAGGGGGCTGGCATCCCCCAGCCATCTGATGAGCGCTCGTGAAGAGCACCCTCTGCGTCCTCTCTCCTCAGTGGAGAGTGAGTGCCCGTGTGCCGGGTGGGTGGAACTCGTCCTGTGACGCTGGGCCCCCTCAAAATGGGGGGCAAGTCAGTGCCTCTGACAGCAGCCAACACCCACAGCCAAGTTTAGGTGGTAGGGGCACCCAGAGGAAGGGTTCCAATGGTTGATAATAAATAGAGCCATATATGAACACATCCGCTTTGCAATTAAGTGACAAATATTACCCTTCTTTCCGAGGACACCTATGTTAGCCATTTTGTGTCACAAGGCCTGCTAAAAAGGTCGCCAGCCATCTTCCTGTTTACTTACTTGCTTAGTCACCAGGAGGCAATTCTTATTTGCTGTTGGCAACTAGGCAAATAGTTATTTGGTCTGGGTAACTTGGAAACCCCACTGTTTTGACATGCCTGTCTGAGTCTGAAGATAAGAGAAGACCAAGAATGGCAAGCCAAACTGCCACAGGCTTCTGTTAGCGTGCAAGGGGGTTTAATTTTGAGAAGACTAATGATAGTAATCATGTTGAGGATAAGAAATCGGGAGAAGAGAGTATTTAAGGTGTCCCTTAAATATGAATTCTAAATGGAATTTTCATCATGAATTCCATACATTGGGAAATTACACCTGAGAACTCACCAGGTTTAAAATCCATTAGAATCTCCAAAGCATCATGGTTGGGCGCCCAAATTTGGGATTCTAGATGCATTTGCCCAAGAGGCAGCTTCCTGTAATTCACTTGTGTGAGCTCAGGAAATGTCCCGAGAAAAGTCAAGTGCCTTTTCACTCCAGGACAACCCTGTGCTTGGATAAGAGAAGTATGGAATTCAGGCTGCCAGTCACATGGGCTGAGAGGAACTGGCATGCTTAATGTGTTCTAAGTGTGTGGGCTCCTGGACTTGTTGGGGCACTCAAGCAACATGTGAAGTCCTTTACATGTCTGTCTGAGGGAAATACACTTGCAGAAGGTTCTAGATTAGCCTCTGCTGCCATACTACTACTGCAACACTACTACTGCAACAACAGTTATTTCTATGCCATTCTTACCCAGAGTGACTAACAGTGTTGGTAAAAAAGAGAGAGAGATACTCTCCTGGGATTGCCATGTGCAAAAGAATGAATTCCATGGGATACAATGAATGCTCTTTCATGCACAGCCATTATTAATTTACAGTAACCTGAATTGTAGAAAAATAAGTGAACAAAACTCCCAAACTGGTTTTGAAAGAGACAGGGCTGGGAGTCGAACTTTAAAGAGTTGTGTTTAGAACCATGAACAAAAGACTACAAACTCCCCTTTGCAAACATCCATTACTGTTTCTCTGTACCCTGATTTGCACAGTTGACACCAAGAAATCATTGAAATTTTAACTCCTGGATGTTAGATGGAAAGGCCACCCAGCTATTTCATTATATCCTAATTAATAATACACTTCAATAAAAATATTAATGCAATCATTATAATATTCAGCAGCTTTGCAGATCTCCTGCTGAATATTAGCTGTTCCACAGTAGAGTCTCCTCTCATCTGATTTCTAGTGTTGGAAAGTTAAGGCTGGTGTTATTCTGATTCTTCTCGTTATGTCTTTGGACATGCCTGAAATTAAAATCTATATTAGAGAAACGTTATTAAAGTGTTCTCTGAAGTTATATCCATTGACTTAGAATGGTAATAAATGTTCTGTTGAGCCCAATATTTATGCTGCTCATCTAGTGATCTCTCAAGACTGCTTTGGGAGAGGAAGAAAGGCTGCCCACTCAACATTTTTGTACACCCACACCACACCCACACACCCACAGTATTTTTTCTGCTACTAAGTGTTCAAAGTGGCTCACAGACATTTTCTCCTTAATCCTAACAACTGTTTATGATAAATCACCACTCTGTCCAATTTGAAGACGTTGGCTGATATATCCATGACTTGTCCTAAGGTAGCTGTGGGGAACCTGTGGCTTGCCAGAGGTTGCTGGACTACGATAACATCCACACAGTACTCTTTAAGACACATTTAAAGCATAGGACTCCCCCCAAGGAATCCTGGGAACTGTAGTTTATATGCAACAGAGCTGCAATTCCTGCTACCCTTAACAAACTACAGTTCCCAGGATTTTTTTGGGGGGAAGTCATGTGCTTTAATTGTATGGTGTGGATGTAATCTAGAACTCCTATCACTCTTAACCATTGGCTGGGGCTGATGGGAGCTGGAATACAAGCACCTGCTCCCATAGCTGCCAAGTTTTCCCTTTTCTCGCGAGGAAGCCTATTCAGCATAAGGGAAAATCCCTTTAAAAAAGGGATAACTTGGCAGCTATGCCTGCTCCTTATATATGCTAGGGGCTCTATTGTCTTCATTGGCAGAGGTGAAATGTAAACTTAGGATTTCCTGGTTCACAGTTCAGTCTCTTGGCCAGTATGCTATACTAGCTCTTAAGCGACTTAATGCTGTATCTCCAGGGTAGAGCACAGAAATGATGGTCATGAATATTGGGGAAAGTTCTTGGATCCCAAAACAATAGGAAACGTGGGGGGACAATGGTAAGTGGAATACGTTTTATCTACTGAGTTGGAGCCTTTGGAAATCTGGATACAAAAGCAATGGAAGATAAGGCTTTTCATGTGTCTCAGACTTGAAAGCAATCTGTAACAATACAGCAATTAGTCTCTTGTAATGTTAATCCACAATATTCCACAGAGAAGGTATAATGTAACATTTCAAATCACTTCACCATACTTAATAATTGGGATTTGTCACATTATTTACTTCAATCAATTTAAATCTCCATTTAAGTTATAGCTTTCACTCACTTTTAAAAACCAGATATTAACTAGCACATGCTGAATATATTAGCATAAGGAAACAGTCTTAATTTTATAAGAGCCCAACTATGAGTTCCGCCAGATGTGTGTGTGACCTGCACACAACTTCACGCTTTAAGGGGGCTTTATTAAAGTTAATGGAGGAATAAAGGCAGAAATGCCATGCTCTTTACTCGCATGATGTAGGGCGTCAGAACAGTGGGCTCCAACAACTCACTTCTCTCCATGCTCCCTGGCTGGAGAGATCCCAGCAAGCCACCAACTTCTAGACGAGGCTTCCCCAAATGTTGCTTCCAAGTAGCCAGGGGTGCCAACTTGAATAAAATATTGGAAGGGCCCAAGTAAGCCTCACCCCACATAATATATCACATGACATGGAACACCATTTGAATGCAATGCCCATCAACCAGGGTGGGGGCCTCAAATATTTTATTGGGGGGTGGGTGGGTGAAGGGACCTTGGCCCCTAGGAGTTGCCTTCTATTCAAGTAGCAATGTTGTGGGGATCGTTCGTTCGAGCTTGTTACATTAAAAGCAATCAGTTGAAGACATGTGCCACAAATGAAGCACAAATTGTGGGAGAATATAGCCATGCAGCTCCTGGTGCCTTGTGGGGGGATAGACTGCTGAACCACAGAACAGATAGGTGGCAGAAATGCAACCCTGATTTGCATGCTTTCCATTTCCTTTCTAGGTATGCCACAAACTTCCCACTGCCCGTGCCACGTGAGATACATACATGGCTGCTGGCAGGCTGACCACCCACAATTTGGGAGGGGGTGGGGGCAGTGTAGTGAAATGATGTTTCAGCGTGTTTGAATTATTTTAATCAAAAACAATAGGGTGGCGTTTACCTGGTAGGGAAAAAGATACTCCTGGTGTTCCTTGCTGACTGCTGGGTGGCAGAGCATCTGACTCGCATGCAGACGTCCCCAGGCTCAATCCCAGCATCTTCAGGTAGGACTGGGAATGTTCCCCTCTCTGAAACCCTCAAGAGGCACTGCCAATCCACGTAGACCAGGCATAGGCAAACTTGGCCTTCCAGATGTTTTCAGACTACAATTCCCATCACCCCTGACTGCTGGTCCTGTTAGCTAGGGATGATGGGAGTTGTAGTCCCAAAACATCTGGAGGGCCGAGTTTGCCTATGCCTGGTGTAGACAGTGCTGAACATTGTTCTGACTCTGAATAATATAGCTTCCTATATTCATCCACCTATAATCTTCTCCCTTCCCCTATGAGCCTCTTTCCCTCGGAGAGAGGGGCAGCAGAGGAAAGAGGGGCGCAATCCCCTCTGCTGCTTATTGCCCCTTTGCTTGCAAGGCAGAGGGGCTGGCGGTGGAAAAAGGGCCCACAGGTCCATTGGAATTTTGCGAACAGCTCCCCTTTGGACATGTTTGTGGGTGCTTGCGGGGCAGGGGGCATAATCACAAAATCCTGATGTGTTTGAGCAGGGAGGTTTATTGGTGATCCCATATCTTTTCATATCAGGAATTGCAAGGAAACGTTTGGTAGATAGGATTGTCTGCTCTTGATTCATAAAAAACACTGTCCCCATAAATGAGGGAATGGGGTCAAAGCATACCATGTTTGGGAGCAGGGCAGAAACTAGGAGTGGAGAGCTAGGGGAACTGGGTAAGTCAAAGCCAAGGCCAAGATGGAATATGGTAGGGTTAAGGGTGTAGCTGGAATTGGCAGAGGTGGAGCCATAAAAAATTAGGCCCTAATACTGGTGACTTGGCAAAAACAGGTTCAATGGTCAGAGTAGTTTGGTCTGCTTAGATTATATATATTTTAAATTCTAACAGTTCAGTACATTTAGCCTGGCACCTTGTTTCTTATGGACCCCTATGAATAGATGCTTGAAATCAGTGGCTGTGGTTCAAGATGTTGAGTTACTTGATCCCACTGCTATAGAAGCCCTGTTTGTTTGTTTGTTTTTTTGATACCTTTCTCTTAAAGCATCTCATGGTCCCCAGTAGTGTCAGTAGTGTTAATTGCAATAGTCCAGTAGTGTCATTGCAATAATAGCATGATCCGTACAATATTACACTTGAAATCAGTGAGGATGCAATGACTGCATAAGATAGACGGCACAATTCTACCGCATTCAGATTGGTTGGTTTGCTTGCTTGGACAGCTGAATTTAGCTCCCAAATTCTACAGCAAAGTATATTCTTTCACTTTCACAGTCAGCTCTCTCACTGTTTCTTATATGGCAATATAACTAAAGGGGATTCATATTTTACTCTTTAGAATAACAGGAATTAAACCACACAGAAGAAAATGCAGTGGAAACTATTCAGTGGGTGATTAAAAGTAAGGAAATCCAGATTTGAGTGCAAAACTCTCTCTCTTTTTCTCTGTTTTTCCTTAACTCTCCCTATTACTTTAGAGGCTTCAAATTGTGGCTGATCTCACACATCACAAGCTGTAATACACCTAGAGACAAAGGGGTGAATTAAGGATGCAGCATCTGACTTAACTCTGAGTTTCCTGGCTGTAGGGGATTTAACGTTATTTGAACACACTTTTCTATGGTTTAATATAGAATTATTTTAGGGCAGAACTTGGTGGCAGCGAAGTAGCTGACACCCTCTCTGCCTCTCCTAACCCTTTTTAAAGAGAGAAGGGGAGGGGGGGGAAGAGAAGCTTTATCTTAATTAAAGTTTAATTAAGGATCACGTTTGGCAGTACTTTTCACACCGATCGACACCAGCAGATTTTCTAGGGCTTAACTTTATCGTGCAGAAAATCCTCTTTTATTACTCTCAACCTGTTGTAAAAGCTGTTGGCACAGAGCAATGGGCTGCTTCATTCAGCCGCCTTGTTTGCCGCTGGAAAAATCCCAAGTCTCTAGAGATAGCACCACAGTGGTTCAATTTAATATCTATCCTATCACTACAAGACTCTAGCTCATTATTAATGATACTATTCATTAATTTCTTGTTGGGCTGATGTTGTTATTTATTAAAATATTAAAGAAAGCTCCTGAGACACATACATAATGAGAGACACCTCCATTCCATGAGCTATACCAGTGGAGGGGAATGAATATACTGGAGATTTAGCCATAGCCCCATGCACTCTCCCTCTCTCATTAGTCCTGCTACATCTCGGAGTGACACAGTAAATTCATTTTGTGCTCTGTCCAATCAGAGCATAATACAAATGTGGGGCTCCTTTTTTTTAATGAGCCATTCCTATGCAAAATGAATTGACTACTGTCTAACTAATCTAATCTGCCTCTATTTTGGGAGAAGGACTAAATTGCTTATATTTATATAGGAAATAAATAAAAGTTGGCATAGAGCTCTTGGCTCTCCCCCTTTTCCCTTTTCAGTCTTGCATTTGGAACATTTCAACCTTCATCTAGTCTATATTTTATAAACCTGCCACCTTAGCAAGCTAAATCCAAGCCTGACATTTAAACATGTGAAGGTTGTATTTAAAATAGCCCAAACAAGCAATTTGTACACCGTAGTGGTCATTTGATACTGGCTTGCAAATGCACACATATTTTTATTCAGGTGACGGTGCCTACAGATATCCTAAGAACAGCTGATCTTTGCCCAGTCTTTCAATACAGAGCTTTTGAGATCACAGCTGCCTTGAATGGGCTTAAAAATACGGGAAGGAACATAATAATAAACTCAATTTACATCTATTTTAGGAATTTTTATTATTATTATCATCACAGTTTTGTGCAGGCAGCTGTGGTTTGGAGGGGTGGAAATCTCCCGTTTTATGTTTGTCTTTTGCCACTGACTGAAATGAGCATAGGGAAATCTGCATAACAATTGAGGGGTAGCATCTGAAGGTAAAGTTTTAATTTGTTCTATATGGTTGTTGTTTTCACCCCTGTGCAAATAATTGCTGTGGGGAAGAAATACCTCACTGTTTTGAGGGGATTAACTGGGCATAATTGCAGCTTGTTTTGATCCCTCTTTTAATAATGGATCCTCTCAATCCATATCCACTGCAGCAGCTTTGTGTGGATTGCAAGCTAGTTTCAAAGCGTTTATGTATACCTCTAAGGCCTTTGTACTGTGAATTCACAGTCGTTTGTTTCTTGGTGCGGGGAGGAGGGGAAGGAGTCTGGTTCAGAAGCAGAAGAGACTCCGAGTGGAAATCTTTATTTGTTGTCTGAAAAGATCAGGCACCCACAGCTAACATAATAGTGGGCTAAGATACGCTGCTAAATGTCTGACTATATGCTTATGATCTTTCCCTTGTTCTTTTTTATTTTTTGCAAACTTCTAGAAGCAATATTGCGTGTCATGCAATATCACCTATTTTAAACAGCCACAGTTGGATTCTGAAATCAACTCTGTGTTTGTATAAAAATGCTTTATCCTGTGTGTGTGATAAAGGGGAACCATACTGGGGTGAAGGCATCCTCTTCTATTTGTCCCCGTGCCAGTTTCAGCGTGTTGGTTAGTTTTTCTAATAAGGCTGTTTCCCATACTACTTGGTACCATTGGTCCATGCCTACTCCTGACAGGTCTCTCCAGTGCCTGGTTATGACATTCCTGGTTGCTGAAAGTAGGTGGGTTATGAAAGACCATCATAGCCAATCACAAATGAGCAACTACACCCTTGGCCAACCCAAATCTCTCTCGCCATCAAAAGAACACAAGCGAATAAAGGAGTACCAGCCCATCTCATTTAAATTACTCTGTTCACCAAGGGGTGTTTGTGTGCGGTAATGAAAATGCAACATGTATCTGCAGAGAGGAAGTTGGATCTAAGAGTACCCCAAAGCTGTAAGTCGGTCCTTTATGGGGAGTGTAATTTAAGATTATCGGATGTCCTCGTTCCCTGGGGACAGTCCCTATATTTACAAATCAGTCCCCCGACAAAATCCATCTATTTAGTAGGAAGTTGAAAAGTGTCCCAGATTCATTGGGAAAAAAATCTGGTAACTTTAGTGTAACTCTGTCCGGAATAGGATGAGCACATTAACTCACACAGATGAACCACCCACCAATGACACCTGCTTGTCTGAATTGAACTTCAGTTTTCATCTTGTCCATTATTGTTCTCAGACACTTGGGTAGCACTTCCTCTTCCTCACTTAATTTTGATGTTAAAAAAGGAGTAGCAGAGATGTCTGTCATCAGCCTATTGTTGGCACCTCATTCCATAGCTCTGGATAACCTCAGTCTTGTAGTTTATAGACGCTCAAAAGCCTTGGGGACAAAAGAGAACTTAACAGAAGCACTTAGCATAAATGTTACAGCGTTGAGCAATAGTCCCCCAATACCACCTTCTGAAATCAGCCTTCCAGGTAGGAATGAAAATCCTGAAGCAGTTGGGTACCTTGCTCAGAATGTATCTGAAGAAGTGTATCTGAAGAAGTGTGCATGCACACGAAAGCTCATACCAAAATAAAAACTTAGTTGGTCTTTAAGGTGCTACTGAAGGAATTTTTTTTTATTTTGCTCAGAATGGGAATGCTACTAGCTGGCTGATAGTTATTAAAATCTTCCATATCCAAGCAGGTCTCTTCAGGCATGAGCCATCCCATCTCAGGTTCAAGCCCTGCACTGCAGGGAGTTGGACTATGATCCTCACGGTTCCTTCCAACTCTACAATGCTTTGATTCTACGATTATGCCTTTTAAGGCAGCCAAGACTACCCTCTCTTGTAAGGAGACATTTACCCAGCAACCCATTACCTTTCTGTTCAAGAGGGACTAGGGATGAGTCATGTGATAGGCAGTACTCACACAGACTCCTGGCCCACATCCTTTGGTTTGAATAACTGGCATGTGTTACATACATATCTAAAACTTATCCAGCTGTAAAAGTGTCTGGATTGAAATGGGCTGGTGTGATTTTAGTTATATTCAAAACAAATTCAAAGTATTACTTGGAAATCACTGTATTACGATACTTGTAAATAGTTTGAGGCATGATACTGTAGTTCAATACCATTTGACTCCCTTTCTGTGGCTTACAATGCAATTATATATACATGTCCAGTAAGACATAAGATGGTACCTACACCCAGGTAAGTGTTTGCGTGTTCAGACCCAGAGACCTCCCCCCTAAATAAATTCACACCTGATTCAAATTTTGGTTTGTTTTTTGGCAGAATTTAGGCCACAACTTTATTGATTACATAAAGTGAGTGGTTGCATAGGCTCTGGTTCGACTAGCTCTGGTTCGACTAGCTCCCTGCACCCTTGCAGGTAGTGCTGACCCAGGGCATCAGCATAGGTCAGCCAAGGGTGAACACCTGGATAGATGGAAAGCCAGGAACAGGCTATGTCCACCACCCAGATGTCCCCCTTACAGGGGTTGACCAAACCATTTGAGCCCCTGGATTCCTTTAACGGAATACCCTTCACATAGGGATGGCGAGAGCATTCTCTGAACCAGTGCCTATCAACAATCTTACAAGTTGTGACAATTTGCCAAGCGGCAGACGAAACCCAAATGGCAACAGCCAATCAGCCAAGTGGGGAAAATTCCTGCCGTGTCCTTGTCCCAATGACAGACGACACACAACGGCATTGCAAGGTCAAGCGCAAAATGCCCTAAAAGTAGGGATAGATGGGTGGGTGTTCCGAATGCACGAGCCAAAAGAGGAAGTTCTGGGTCACATGCATGGGTATATATAGGTCCCTCGATACGTTTGGACTGCGCCCCATTGGCCAGATCGTACCCAACATCGACGGACCTTCCACTCAGGTGTTGTGGCTGACCATTCTTATCCACCCACAACACAGGAGGTCAGTCTCCAGGTCTTACCGCAACTCTTTGAGGGAGGAAACGATTTTCAGAACGGCGGTCTTAATTTTTGTTGCTCATGAAGATATTGAGACGTGTGAGTGAGAACTTTTCCATTATACAGTGATACCTTGGTTTAAGAACAGCTTAGTTTATGAACAACTTGGATTAAGAACGCTGTATACCCGGAAGTAGGTGTTTTGGTTTGTGAACTTTGCCTTGGAAGCATAACATGTTTCGCTTCCTGTTGAGTGTGTTCCATTTGTAAATTGAGTCTCCCGCTGCTATGGGAAAGCACGCCTTGGTTTAAGAACACTTCAGTTTAAGAATGGACTTCCGAAACGGATTAAGTTCGTAAACCAAGGTACCACTGTACTTGCAACTCTGAACTAATATTGTATGGGTTAATTCTTGCTCATTCTTTTTACCAAACAATTCATTTTAAGAACCTGTGATCGTCCTCTGAGGCTCTTCATTGTGTGCTTCCTCTGTGTGACGTCTGGAGGGTGGCAAAGCGGGTGTTTTCTGTGGTGGTTCCCCATTTGTGGAAAGCTCTCCCTAGGAAGGCTTGCCTGGCATCTTCAGTACAGTGGTACCTTGGGTTACAGACGCTTCAGGTTACAGACGTTTCAGGTTACAGACTCCGCTAACCCAGAAATAGTACCTCGGGTTAAGAACTTTGCTTCAGGATGAGAATAGAAATTGCGTGGCGGCAGCGGCAGCGGCAGCGGCAGTGGGAGGCCCCATTAGCTAAAGTGGTGCCTCAGGTTAAGAACAGTTTCATGTTAAGAACGGACCTCTGGAACAAATTAAGTTCTTAACCCGAGGTACCACTGTACATATCTTTAGGCGCTAGGCAAAAGCACTCTTTTTTTCCCAGGCTTTTGGCTAATTAAACTTTCTATGGCCTTTTAAACTGTGTGTGTGTTATTGTTATGTATTTTGTGTTTTTACATTGTAAACCGCGCTGTGATCCTTGGATGAAGGGTGAGGTGGTGATGATGATGATGATAATATAATAATAATAATAATAATAATAATAATAATAATAATAATAATGATAATAATAATAAAGTTTTATTTGATCAGGCCAGAGTCCCATCTCGCCCAGCATCCTGTTTTCATAATTAGTCTCCCTACTTTTAATACCCAGCAACTGGTAAACAGTGACTTGACAGTGGAGGTAGGAAATTAATAGTCTTTATCCTCCATGAATTTGTCTAAGCTTTCTTCAAAAGCTATCCAAGCTTTAGAAATGAAAACAATTTCGCTTAAAAAATACTGTAGGAAAAAAAAAATCCATTATGCCCCATGTTATTGACTCGGGATGAAACGCAGCTGTGTTCATCCCCTGAATTTAAGGCTCCGAAGCCCCTGCAAAGCCTTTGGGGCTGAGGTGGGAGTTTGCTCCCTCTCCTGTCTTGCTTCCCGAACCATTCCTTTTGTAAACTACTGCTAGACTGTGGTCATTTCCTTATACCATGATTACAAAGAGTATTTTTTGCTTATCTGAGGTACCTTCCTATAATATTTTTGAAATATGATATTTCATATTTTATTGCCCGTTTCCATTCTTTTATAGTTGGTGTTTGTTGGTTTCGCCCCCACGGTATTTAATAATACACCTGTCCTTTTTGATACTATTCCTCTTTATTTCCCTAGCAAAATATCCATAGGGTCTAGTTCTAATTTATCATTTGTAATTCAGTCAATCTTTCAGATGACTCTAAGCAAGAAAGGAGATACTTAGCAAGAAAGGTGTAGTGATACTGAGTTGTACCCAGCTAAGTTTGTTTGTTTATTTAAAAGCGTTTGGAAATGGGTTAATATTACAAAAGTCACTAACTGGTATGTGAAAACCAGTATCATTATAAAACACAGTACAGCCTAAAACCAATAAAACAGCAACATAAAAAGCCTATAAAACAGCTAAAACAGGAACTAGGGGAGTCAAACATGTATGACAGGGTCTAATCTTATGGGTCATGGAAAGTCTGAGCAAAAAGATAAGTGTTTACAAACTATCTGAAGCAACTGATGGTTGCTGGTTCAGATATGGCAGCTCAAAGGGTAGAGGGGCAATAGCATAGGGGCAATAGCAGAAAATGGTCATTTTCTGGCTACCACCCTATCACATACTATTTGTTTTGTGCCACAAGCAGATGATCCACGTGATCTTACAGGTCAAAACAGGGAGGCAGTCTTTCAGGTGCGCTGGTCCCGAGTAGTTTAAAAAATACTGCTCAAAGTAGACCCATTAAACTTAATGGACCTCATTTCAATGGTTCTGCTCTGAGTAGAACTAATGCTGTATACAACCCATACTTTCTGAGATGTGTATACAGCATTCTATCAAACTCTAGACTGGGAAAATGCTAAATACTGGTATTTGCCGATCTGTTTGGGTTAATTTGCTTTAATATCTGTAGCAATTCTTTTTATTGTTGCAACAATCCGGTAAGGTATTTTATTTAATTATTAATACTTCTGGGCCAACAACAACAACAACAACAACAACAACAACAACAACATCCAACCAACCCAAGGGAGCTTGCAAATTAGCCACAACAGTGCAGCCACAACCATAAAACCATTAATAAAGACTGGGCATTCAAATAACAAACATCCAGTGCGCACACAAAGAAAAACACCAAAATAAACCACATAACTACAAACAAATTTCTGCTGGTTGTAGCAAAACAACAACTCGGGAGAAAGCAGGCAAAACAATGCGACAAAGTAGGTCTCTAGGGCAGAAAGTAATGGGGCCTGTTGCAGCAAAGTTGGCCATGTGCTTCAGAGACATGGGGTCAGTGCATGGGGCCCATCTGGCTGGGAGGAAGGCCCTCAGGACCGATGCTATCCTTGGTCCAACTAGGCAGCAACCTCAAGCGCAGACCTCAGAGCGGCACAGTACAGACCTTTGAGGTGCACCATTTCCTACAGATTAGTTTTTGTTATATCTTAGAAATTTTTGGTAATGTTTTGAAGAATTTTACCATTTTTACACTTTTTTAAAATAAAAAATAGACATTAGCAATTGTTTGTTGGTGTGCAAGTAGTTAGCCTTGCCTAGGGCCATGGGTGGATCTCCTATGAAACTCACGGAGCTTAACTTTCAGGGCCCCTAATCCCAGAAGGGACTTTGGTCCAGCTTGCTTAAACATTTTAGGTCTAGTAGTCCCAATTTGAACCACACAACTCACATTGATCAATTTTTTGTTGTATATATTTCAACAATCCCAAAGTCTGGGGGTCAGTAGCACATATGTTGTAAAGGTGTGGCGATCTGTCGTAGACAAGGGTGCCAGCTTCTGAGGTCCAAGACCCCCTCAATGTTCCGAGGGCCCTCTACATGTCAGGACGTTGTGTGTGGGCACCCTCAATCCTCTGGAGAAGGTGGTGCCTCTGGTCATGGAACAACCCCATTGAAGAAGATAACAGTGGCTACCCAGACCTTGTTGCTGGTTGCAAAGCTGCCCCCCCCCCAAGTCAGTTGAAGCTTCAAGCCCCCCAAAATGTAGGCCCACCACTGTCTAGGGCATAAAATAGCCTGGCACCGGCACTGCCTTGAGTAGATCATTTTATTGTCCTACTGTTCGAAGACCTGAGATTGACTAACGGCTTGGCTAAGGCCATCCACTGCATTCATGGCTGTGTTGGGATTATAACTAGAGGCTCCCAGGTCATAGCACTTTCTCACCCCACTGCTAGACCATCCGGAAACATGACATCTTGAAAGATGCCTTCTTAAATCAAAGCCGGCTCTAATTTAACACACAGGCCTAGGATTGTGTATTTTATAAAGGGACTACAAAGGTGTTAGTGATTTTTATATGCTCTGCTATAACCTGTCACTCCAAAGATGAAGGTTTCAGTGGCTCTGGGTTGTGCTGCATTCTTATTTCAGGGCTCAGACTGTGGAATTCAAAAGAGGGGGAAAAAACTTTTAAGTGGTTTGTAAAATGGCTACATGAAAATGCTGTCTCTCAAGGGAATGTTATACCCCCATATAATAGGATTATTTAGTACACCCGTCATTTTAATAGGCTTCAGAGGAGTCACCTACATAAGGCTAAATTTGTAAGTCGAATCCCATAGGAATGCATTGGGAGAAAAAATTCGTAAGTAGAAGCAACCCTATCTAAAAATTCGTAAGTAGAAACAATCCTATCTAAACCACATCCAAGATGGCGGACGGAGCTCCATTCGTAAGTAGAAACATTCGCAAGTAGAGTTATTCGTAAGTAGAGGTACCACTGTATATCAAAGCATAGTCAAAGCATCAAATATTATATTGTTAATCTTACTAGTTACAGGTAGGTAGCCGTGTTGGTCTGGCACTGTTGTCGTTTAGCCGTGTCCGACTCTTCGTGACCCCATGGACCATAGCATGCCAGGCACTCCTGTCTTGCACTGCCTCCCGCAGTTTGGTCAAACTCATGTTCGTAGCTTCGAGAACACTGTCCAACCATCTCATCCTCTGTTGTCCCCTTCTCCTAGTGCCCTCAATCTTTCCCAACACCAGGGTCTTTTCCAAGGATTCTTCTCTTCTCATGAGGTGGCCAAAGTATTGGAGCCTCAGCTTCACGATCTGTCCTGGTCTGGCGTAGTCGAAACAAAATAATATTTTTTTCTTCCAGTAGCACCTTAGAGACCAACTGTTTGTCATTAGTATGAGCTGTCATGGTCTGGTGTAGTCGAAACAAAATAATTTTTTTCTTCTTCCAGTAGCACCTTAGAGACCAACTAAGTTTCTCATTGGTATGAGCTTTCGTGTGCATGCACACTTCTTCAGATACATTTAATCTTAAATAGAGTTCTAAACCTTCTAACCAAGGCAAAAGAAGCTGGGAGAAGGGATGGGAGAGGGAGGAAAAGACAAGGGCGAAATAGGGGGTGGGGTTAATGCCATAACAAGGCTGATACTAGATTACAATCACTATCACAAGGGAATCTGGCTTCCCAATCTCCTACAATCTTTAACATATATTTGAAGTGCATTCATTCCAACCCTGCATAACTGATGTTTTCGTTCATCAGCATAAACCACACTGTCTGTTATTCTCCTGTTGTAAATGAAACGTCAACTGTTTTTCAGTATATAGATATATCTCAGTTTCAATATTTTATTGTCCTTCACTGGACCATTGGTTTCTGGTACCACGGACCAGGTTTTTAATGCCATTCAGCTTGACTGGTTGGTCTACTCTGAATACTGCCCAATTTCCCTCCCCCCCCCGGTGGCTTTCAAGGCTGTACAAAATGTTTTGAGATCTAATCGTGGTTCTTCTGTGTAATGTGTAGCTTGGCCTTTAAAGCCAATGCTGTCAAATATGATGAAATATTCAGAGGGACCAGATAGCTAGAGCAGTTGAGAGAACTGAATCAAGGAATCTGTTCCATAGTTCCATAGTAAAAAAAAAAAAGTATATGAACTGAGGACTTCCTCTTACACAGTCATTCCCCTCCTGCCTTAAAAACTAAACCCATGTGGTTATCCACTCTCTCACTTCCATTGAGGCCTTTTCTCCATTCGAAGCAACAGCAATGCTATTTTTATTTTCCTCTCCACACCTTCTTTTCTTTCCCAGATGCTGTTGTGTCTCCTTGAAGCCCGCTGCAAACAGACATGCTTGCATCTGCCTTATAAATCTCTGGAGTTCCTAGTTCACACGTCTGGAGCATAATGATTTGTTGTAGGAGACATACATTTCTGGACCACCTGTAAACAACTGTAGGACCTTCAGTGTGTCTTTATATAAGGTAAGAAGTTTAAGAAACAACAACCCCCAAGCCCTATAACCACAAACCTCCCAGCTTCCCCCCAATCATTATACTTCTCAGCACTTTTCATAGTACCTGTTGACCCAATATTATTTTTCCCTGGGATCTTTTCTTTTATCCTGTTATACAGCCTTCCCCAACCTGATGGCTCAGACTACAACTCCCATCAGCCCACGTTGCTCTCTGGAACTGGTGGTTGTTGTTGTATCAAGTGTCTGTGTTTGTGGAGGGGTACTAGGTTAGAGAGAGTTGATGTAAGTAATCTCAGATGGACCAGAGAAATGGTGGCGAAGGCACCGTTTCATCCTTTCATTCACATTTGTCCAGTCAAAACCATCCCCATCCAGATACAAAAAGATACAGGCCCACATATCCTTTTATCTCCAGGGGATGGTGGGTATGGGAAGCATAAGGGGTGGGGTGGGCAGTGATCTTGGGTGGGCAAATGGCTGAGGAGGACCCCATTCTGCCCTACTGGTCCTCACCAGGGGCTCATGGAACTATTGTGTAACATGCAATTCTACTTTAAAGTCCACATTCCAGTTCAGGTTCTTTGTGTGCTCATCTTCTTTGGGTTTCCTGGATAGTAGACTGTGGAATTAATATTACATTACATAAAGTTATACCCTTAATAAAAATGTCAACCCGTATAGTAATTAATTTTAAGCAGTAGTTTTATAACACAGCTTCTTTCATTTCAAAAATTAAAGCAGCCACCATCCAGTGTGTCATCCTTTTTTGTGTTTGCAAAGATTCTGCTGCAAAGATTCTGCTAATAATGACCAGGACAGAAGAAGGGTGTATTGGGGAGACCTAAAATACTTTTGATATTCCCAAGGTTCTGTAGAGAGGGTTAATAACTCTTTGGGAGAACGAAGGGAAGAAAGAATCTTATATCTTCCACAGGCTACAACTCTGTGAAGTGTTTCCAAGTGTAATTTTCTTGAAGTTAAAGTTTGGGCTATTACGGTTCACTACACAGATAAAGTTTGCCACAATTTTCGTGATCTCGATGATAAGATGACAAGATTTCTAATTTATAAAACCAAGACAGCATGTTGAGGGCTATGAACCATGGTCAAGGGATATGTTGAGCTGCTCCTAGCTGTTCCCTTTCATATATATTCTTATTTACAAAGGAATTCCAAGAAGGCTTGTGCTGAAGCTGCATACCTTAACCCTCTGCATTGGGTTTTTTTTTTTAACGTTTCCATACAGTAACAGTTGCAGAATCACCACGAAATAAGAGTAATGTTTTAAGATTATTTAACACTAAATGCCTGGTAGAATTGTATGTACAGTAGTCCTAATTCTAATTGATCTTTATTTATTTATTTTTCAATGAAGCCTAATCAGTTTTCACACTGATTTGATCAGAATGGGTTCTGTACTTCTCTACAAGTAACTAAACAATTGATAGTCAATGGCATGGTCCTTGCCCTCAACTGCCTTTTTCTCCTAGTAGACAGGGGTGCCATCTTGCCCTCAGGATTGTGGGGGCTCGCCACCACAACGTGGATGCGCGATGTCACGCGCACACACCTGCACGTAGTGCGTGTGATGTCACACGTCCACGTTGTGGCGGCTGGCGGTGGCTCCTCTTCCTCCTCCTCTCCACAGCCACTAAGGCACCCTTTACTCTGCCTCTGGGTTTGAGCCCTCCCCTGAAAAGGGTGCCTTGCTGAACTGCTTCTCTCTCGGAGGCAGTGCTGCGGCCACCTGCCGGCTTTTCTCATTGACTTTGCAGGACCCAGGTGGCGCTGTGGTTAAACCACAGAGCCTAGGGCTTGCCGATCAGAAGGTCGGCAGTTTGAATCCCTGTGACGGGGTGAGCTCCCGTTGCTTGGTCCCAGCTCCTGCCAACCTAGCAGTTCGAAAGCACATCAAAATGCAAGTAGATAAACAGCGGGAAGGTAAATGGCGTTTCCATGTGCTGCTCTGGTTTGCCAGAAGCGGCTTTGTCATGCTGGCCACATGACCTGGAAGCTATACGCCGGCTCCCTCGGCCAATAATGCGAGATGAGCGCGCAACCCCAGAGTTGGTCACGACTGGACCTAATGGTCAGGGGTCCCTTTACCTTTACCTAGCCCCCACATATGCAGAGTTGGCTGCTCTGGAGGTAGAACTGTATAGCAAAAATGATTGGGGATTGCCACTGTGCTGCTAAGATATGACAGTATAAAGAAATTTTAAAAGCATCCTGCTATAGCAGAGTGCTTGGAGTATTTGGAATATGTGGCCAACTAGTACTTGGCCAGTTGACAATATTTGACTAGAAAATTGACTGGGGTTGCATGGTGGGGTAGGGTAAAATGAGTTTGGAAATGGATACATTGTAATGAAATGTTTATTTTAATATCACTTCCTACACGTTGTTGTTTTTTTAAATCTACATTAATGCAGAGACAGGACACAATGAACTTTATGAATGAACATATTCTAAATTGACATCGCTTGGGAAGACTAATGAAATAGACTAATCCATCAGTCCTGGACCAGATCAGGTCCCTTTAAGCAAGTAGAAGCCAATTTGGTTGCCACATCAAATTTTAATCAAGTTAAGGCAATAGTTTCATTCATTTCTGCTTGTAATGAAAAGAGCTAATGAGTCTCTCTGCGTATTATACATCTTATTGTATAGCTGCCTCACTGACTTGTGGCGGAGAAAAAAACACCACTGCCAATCTATCTCTTGAGGGGAACTTTCAAGAAGCACATTTGTTATTTATTTCCACTCCCCATCCCAATCAAAGACCTGAAGAGGTGTGCACCATACCTCTGAATCCCTTATTACTAGGGAACACTAAGCTTATCGCAGAGCCTGGCAATCTGTGAAGGGTTGGATTGCTTTGGCCCCTGGGTTAGTATCTGGAGAATGGAGTGGCCTCTAAGAAATACAAAAATTGGCCTCCCAGGGTTACATATCAGGTTAAGCCCTGCTTTGCACAACTTCCTTTTCTGAGCAAGTGATTTACAATATACCTAAATAACTGGGGTGGAGTGGAGAGTAAGGACTATGTACTTGCTGTGATTTCTGCTGAAACCACTGACAGAAACCTTGACACCAGAAGAAAAGGAGGAGGCAGCAGTTAAGGCTCCCTAGGGTACACAATGCCTACCTTATTTTGAAGCACACGCATTACTATCTCCACCTGCTGTTATAAATTTAGCCTGAGTGCATCTTTATGTGTTAATTTTCTTCTCTTCTTCATTTTTATGCTATCATTCTGCATGGGAATGCAGAGATTTTCAAGAGGTTCTGTGTTCTTTTATTGCTTATGCCAGAATACATATACAGCAAATAGGAATTCAAATTCCCTTTCTCCTTTTTTTGGGGAGGGGGAGCCCCACACACAAAAGTGGAAGCGACTTTTTTCCTGCTCCAAAACCAGACTGTGCATTTTTCATAACTAGCTCTTTCCAGCTGTAGCTTAAAATTACCTTTCTAGCACCCATAAAATCAGTGTATTCTCTCAATTTGTAACATGTAATGCAGTAGCAATCAGTATAGTTAGTGCAGGGGAAAGGGGGGCGGAAGTGGGGGGGGGAGGGAGATGTGACTCTGCTAACCAGAACTTATTATTTTTCTTCTTCTTCTTCTTCCAAACTGTAATATGTTATCCCTACTTAAATTGGTAAGCGGAAATAAATGGGGCCTCTTAGTGAACTCTAATCTTCCCTAGATGCACAAGCCCTAGAGAATGCACCACTGCTTTTCAGAAGATAATAATTACAGCCAAAATGATGTTCTGCTAGCTTTCCTTATCTTAAATTAGGGCAAGATTAAGGTCTAGGTATTCTATTTGTGTTAGGTTCGGAAAATAATGGATGTATAGTTCAGATTTATTCGGCTTTCTAGAATACTTTATTTCCTGTTCCCCTTTTCTTTGCAATTAACCACTCAGGGTATAGCCCAACTACTCTCCCTCTCCCTCCCTCCCTCCCTCCCTCCCTCCCTCCCATGGTGCTTTTTGCTGTGGATTTTTAACAGGATGAGGATTAAAACTGCATGCTGCATTCCAGGGAATTTTGAAGCACTCACAAGTTTTGATCCGTACATGGACCTCTTCCATCTGCAAAAACTTATTAACCCCCCCTTTTTACAACAAAGGGTTATGTTCAAGTGCACTTTTACATGTGGATTCCATTTTCCACATTTGAATGAATGGGGAAGCATAAGCTAGGACATGGAAGCATGGATTTCAGGACCTGTGTTCCTGGATGGGACATACATATATTGTACAGAAGTAAGGCCTGCTTAAATAAATGAATAGACAAGGAACCTATCTATCAAATACCCTTCCCGTTGTTCTGAACCTACACAGAAAGTTGGGGGTGCAGTTTAAAAAGCCAGGGAGAAAAGGAGGAAGCAAACACGAGGGATGGAACTCTGATAGAAAGAATGGAGCAGCTTCAGGAAGTATCGGGGTGCTGCATAAAATGAGTCTGGTAGCTGCATAATGCCCTCTGGGGCTCAGGGGGTCCACTTGTGTTCTAGAGACACCAGAAGGAGTCAGGAGTTGAGCCTATGTAGACTAAATGTTAAGCTTCAGCTCATCAGGTCAAGATCAAAATAGCTACCTTGAAAGGACAAATGAGAATAAAAGACAACCACCACCCAGCGTGAGTTCATACCTGCTAGGTGTCCTGGGGAAAATGGGACATCGCGATCACGGTGTCCATTTTGAGTGTGCGCCTCTTACACGTGCACTGTGCTCTCACCCTGAAAAAAAGCGCTTTTTCTAGAGCGAGATTGTGGCATGGGTCACGTGACTCACCCAGGAGCGTGCCCCAGAAGACGTGCTTCTTTTTTTCTTTAATCTGAAAAAGTTGGACAGTATATGAGTTGGATGGTATGTGCCATTGGAAATTCATTGGGTGGGGAAACTGTGGTCTTCTATACACGGTTGTGTTCTGACTCCCAACAGTTCTTCTCAGCATGGCTGATGGTCAGTGATGATTGGAGTTGTTGTTCAGCAGTGCCTGGAGGGCCACAGGTTTCTTATACCTGTCCTACAGCTTCTCTGTGCGTACCTGTGTGAATGGCCCTTTGGTCCCATCGATCCAAGTTGCAAGTTCAGGATCATTTCAGTATTCCATGTTTCCAAACTCTGTGAAATCTTTTAAGTTATGCAAAAAGAGAAAATATTATTGTGGAATGTGTTTTGGAAAGTTCAGCAGACACTCGAAAAAGGGGGCTTTCTTTGCTTCAGCACTAAAAAATAATAGTCACACAAAAATTAAAATACACAAACAGTGATTTATATATCAAAGTCAATTTTATTCCATACTTTTCAAGCTCACAATGCATATGTTACGTGACTGTAATTATGCTCCTCAGGGTGTGCAAGCTGAAGGTGGCAGAGTCGGACAAAAAAGCACAAGGAGATTGATGACATGGTATTTTGCTAATACAATGCAAAAGTCGCTAACAAATTATGAAACTTCAGTGTGCTCATTCTGCTAGTGTGGTCTAAATTTTGTTTCTTAACTTGGCGGCTGAATGAATTTCTCACTTATCTCATCAGTCTTTATTGTAAAAAATGACAAAAGCCTCATCAAAAAAATGAAAACAGGAAAACAAAAAAAACAAACTCAAGGATCCAAGGAACGAATGAATATAAGCTATCAATTCTGAAGGAAATCAGCCCTGAGTGCTCACTGGAAGGACAGATCTTGAAGCTGAGACTCCAATACTTTGGCCACCTTATGAGAAGAGAAGACTCCCCAGAAAAGACCCTGATGTTGGGAAATATTGAGGGCACAAGGAGAAGGGGACGACAGAGGACAAGATGGATATACAGTGTTCTCGAAGCTACCAACATGAGTCTGACCAATCTGCGGGTGGCCGTGAAAGACAGGAGTGCCTGGAGTGCTCTGGTCCATGGCGTCACGAAGAGTCGGACACGACTAAACGACTAAACAACAACAGTTTCATATTAACTCTTCTGTTCACATCATGGTTCACATTTTACCCATGAAGAAAGAAGGGAAAATCTAGTGTATGCCGAATAAGGAAGTGAAATATATATCCAAAAATATATTTATTTAAGTGATTTTTATCCCTTCAATAATATAACAGGGATCTTAGTGTTTCACAGTAAAATATTTAAAATGTAAAACAAAACAATCACAACAATTCAAAGGCAACAGAACAATAACAATAACAACAAAAACAAAGTAGCAAAACTTTAAAAACCAGGGACAGCAAGAGGAAAAGCATTCACCTGCATAAATATAAAATGCCTAAACATATCAGAGGTTTCTTTGAAGACATTTATGATTAGCAACCCCACTAGAACATACTAGGTCAGAAACAAGCTGTAAGTGACAAGTCATAGAAATGTTTCTAACTTTTAGGTTTCCCTTTCATGTTAAAATAGCCTCTGCTTACCAGATTATATAGATGTGTTTTGAAGTTTACACCTGAATTTCGAATATAGACATATTAGAGGGCATGGATGTCAATGCTGACAATTTCAACTGCAAAATTTAAATTTCAGTTGCAGCTTTCTAAAACACTTCTGATCTATCTTTGATATTCAGCGTAAAATATGAATACAGAAAAGTCAATATTTCAGTTTACCTTGCTTTGCATTACTGTTTTCTAATAAATTCTAAAATGAATTTGTGGAAGGCATTTTCACTCAGATTTTCATACTTGTGAAAAGGCTTTGAATTTGTTAACAACTTGATCAATGTCACCCTGCTTTGACTGTGCAACAGATGCCCTTTCTCGACATCACTGTGCACCTACACCATCAAAACTGCATCACTACCATATTGAAAACTTAGGGACTGCTACACATATCTACAAGCTTCCGTCTTCTACCAGACCACCCCACAAAATCCATTGCCTACAGTCAAGCCCTAAAGCTACAACTGCATCTGTTCTGTCTCATCAAGGCTAGACTGGTACCAAAGAACAAGCTACTACAGTCGTACCTTGTTTTGCACCTGGGATCCGTTCCGGAGCCCCGGCCACTAGCCAAAAAGGATGCAGGGCAAAGTGCTGCGTCTGCGCGCAGAGCGCTTTGTGTTTCTGCGCATGCGCAAGGGGCAAACCCGGAAGTAACCCGTGCCGATACTTCTGGGTTTGCCATGGATGTTTGCCGGAATGGATGCTAGACGAGGCGGACGTTTGCAGAGGTATTACTTTATAAGGCAAATGTAGAAGACGAGGCAACATAACATCACCTATGGCTCCCAACTAAGACTGTTCTGACATTACATTCTGTGATCTGCAGCTCATTCATCCTCGTAGACTGTGACAATTCCCTTTCACTTGCCTTAAGCGATAGCTTGTCCTCATCTTGCAGGCAGTCCCCATTCTGAAACAGACTGTCACCAGAAAGAAACAAGAAAACAACAGACGCATATGCCAACTCTTTCTTCATATGAACTCGGGCATCACTATTGCAGGACCTAATAATGTCAGCCACCACATGAAAGGTTCGTTCACCTGCTTGTCTCATGGTGTAATACAGGGGTCCCCAGACTTACCGGGCTTCGGGCCGGTGCCCGCCGCGCCGACGGCACGACGGGCCGGAGGGCAGGGGAGTGCGTGCGCAGCGGGCCGGAGGGTGGGGGAGTGCGCGCCCGTGTGCATGCGCACACGCACGCGGTCGTAAAAAAATCGCTGAAAATCGCTTGTGCGCATGTGTATGGGCCTCCCCCAACTCGGAAGTGCACCGGAAATGACCTCTTCTGGGTCGGGAGAGGCCCATACGCATGCGCACAAAGGATTTTCGGCATATTTTTTGCGATCTTGAAGATCGCCGCCGCGCTGCAAGAGCGGGCGGCGGCAGCGGGCGGCGGCGGTCGTCACGGGCCGGATTGGGAGGCCAATTGGGCCGCATCCGGCCCGGGGGCCGTAGTCTGGGGACCCCTGGTGTAATATATGCCATTGTTTGCCAGAAACACCTTGCTGCATTCTGCATAGGGCAAGCAGGACAGTCCCTGTGGAAAAGAATAAATAGTCTGACATCAGAAATGGCAGTATTCAAAAACAAGTCAGAGAACATTTCACTCTACCAGGACACCCTGCCATAGAACTAAAGACGGCCCCCCCTAGAACAAAAGAATTTCAAAGAGAAATGCTGCGTCAAGAGTCATCAAGAAGTTTGGTTCTATTCATTTGGTTCTGAATAGAGGCAATGGGTGGTCCCCAAATAACTTGTTCCATCAGCACAAGGCTTTATGCTTCTGCAAAGGAACTTCCCCCATCTCCTTCCCCACCACATGCCCCCTAACTCTGTTCTCCCCAACCCTTTGGAGCAGTTTCAGGTAGAACTGGGGCACCCACAGGGAGTGGGAGGGGAGTTCTTGCACAAAACTATGTGCTGGTGACTACGGATTTTAATATACTTAATGTGGCAATGCTGCTGCATTCGTTATCAGCTATTTCTGCTTTTGTCAAGGCCACTGTGGCCATTTTGCAGGCATTCAAGCTGTAATTTAATTGTAACTGTTCATACCTTTTTTCATTTAATTACCCTCTGGTCACAACACAGGGGTTTCTCTCCCCCCCCCCGCCATGTAAATCTATATTTACAGCTTAGGGTAACATTTTGGGCATCTGATGAAGAGTAGAATCTAGTTCTCAACAGCTCATCCTGTAATAATTTGTTAGTCTTGGGACATGTCTTGGTTTTTTCCATGGCAACACCGACTAAGATGGCTATTGTTCCAGAGTGTGGATGCTTTACCTAATAATTTGTGTATGTATAGCATCCATACACTGCACAGTGGTACCTCTAGTTATGAGATTAATTCGTTCCGGAGGTCCGTTCTTAACCTGAAACTGTTCTTAACTAGAGGCGTGCTTTCGCTAACAGGGCCTCTTGCTGCCGCTGTGCCTCCGACACACAATTTCCGTTCTCATCCTGGGGCAAATTTCTCAACTCTATTTATTTATTTTTATTTTTTATTAAAGATTTTCTTGATTTTCAGAAATATATGCAATGTCTCTTGTAACATTTTTACAAATCGGTTTCATTTGTTGAGACATTGGGAAGAAAGAGGGGATAGAAGTAGATGGGGGGAGATGGGGTGACGATGTTTTTATTTTACTTAATATAATGGTGGGGGGTTTGTCTGCGTTGCTTGTGCAGGTTCTCTGTTGTTCCCTTGTGTTCCTTTGGAGGTGAGAGAGGTTGGGGTTGGCCTAGGGTAGGGTATGGTTGTTCATTTGTGGCTGGCTGTAGTGGTCTTTGTTTCGTGTGTGAGTGGAGTGGGTGGGTGTTTTGGATCAGGTGAGCCATATTGATTTGTATGCTGTAGGTGGATTTTTGTCATTGTCTTGTTGGGCTGTGTATGTGGTAAAGGGGAACCATACCGGGGTGAAGTCGTCGTCTTCTATTTGTCCCCGTGTCAGTTTCAGCTCATTGGTTAATTTTTCTAGTTGGGCTGTTTCCCGTACTATTTGGTACCATTGGTCCATGCTTACTCCTGACAGGTTTTTCCAGTATCTGGTTATGGTGCTTCTGGTTGCGGAGAGTAAGTGGGTTGTGAGTTATTTGTAGTGTACTTGGGCATTATTGCAAATTTCTCAACTCGAGGTAACTCTTCCAGGTTAGCGGAGTTTGTAACCTGAAGCGTTTGTAACCTGAGGCGTTTGTATACTAATTCAGTTTCTCAACCAAGGCACAAATCGAAATCCAGGCATTTGTTTTCATGTTCTTGCAGCAGCTTTAACCATTACAAGCTAGGCAGATAATAGTACAGTGGTACCTCGGTTTATGAACACAATTGGTTCCGGAAGTCTGTTCATAAACTGAAGCGTTCATAAACTGAAGCGAACTTTCCCATTGAAAGTAATGGAAAGTGGATTAATCCGTTCCAGACGGTCCGCGGAGTAACCGTTCATAAACTGAAGCGAACTTTTCCATTGAAAGTAATGGAAAGTGGATTAATCCGTTCCAGACGGGTCCGTGAAGTACTTAAACTGAAGCGTTCATAAACTGAAACATGGGTGTAATTGGTTCCAGAAGTCTGTTCATAAACTGAAGCGTTCATAAACTGAAGCGAACTTTCCCATTAAAAGTAATGGAAAGTGAATTAATCTGTTCCAGATGGGTCCACGGCGTTCATAAACCGAAAATTCATAAACCGAGGTGTTCATAAACCGAGGTTCCACTGTACTGACCCTGTTGCTGGCACAGGGATGCACAGTGACTCTCAATATTTTGGATTACCGTACAACTTCTGTTACCCCTGAATTAACCTTGCTGGCAGGGGCTGTTGGGAGTTGTAGTCCATCAACATCTGGAGTGCCACAGGCTCCCTATTTCTTCTCTATATTCTCTCATAATCCATTCATTATAAACCCAGGTCTTATTTAAGCACAATCTCAGCATGATTATAGTATTTTGGAAGAATCACAGTTCCTCCCTGATAACAAATGAGCATACTTTAAGTAAAGAGAAAATTAAGAGCAAAAGTTTGATAATTCTTAGTGTGACGCCATTACCAACTCCTGGGAATAGGCAAGAGCGTAGATTAGCATCAGTGACACTAATTAACCTTGGCAAAATGTTGGGAAGCAATTTCAACTACTGTAATGCACCTGAAAAATGGCACTGATAAATGGTTTGAAAGAACACTTTCCTTTTCTCCCTATGTCCCACCCTAATATCCTCTTTATAATTAGGGAAAAACAAAGCTATGCAAGACTGACAGTTCACAACTGTTAAAAATACAAGTTGCTATGTATAACCCTGAGATTGACATCTAAATTGTTTCCATCCACAAGGATGCTATGAATGATTGTAAGCTGAAGGAACATCTCTTAAGCCTTCACCCACTGGCTTTTAAAAAAGAAAAGAAAAGAAAACAACAATAATTTCAGTGCTTATATTTCATAGCAAATTATCTACCCTTTTTTTGGTAGATGGATAAACTAGGGCCATAATCCAGAACTATGTAAGGTGTGTCCAAGGACCTGTATGATTCATGCAACAATCCTATATACACTTGGGAGTAAATCCCATTGAACTTGCTGAAACTTTTGAGTAGTACACATGCATGGAATTTTGCAGACAGTAGAACCGTTGTGCTTGGAATAACCGACACTCCCACTTGCAATATATCATAAATTGCTTTTAGGAAGGCCCCTCTCTGGCTCCCAGTTTCATTAATAGTTTGCTCAGTTACTTGTGTTGGAGAAACACAAAATAAAGGCCCAAGAAAGTGGATTAGGAAAAGTAGTGTGAGTTGTTTGGCAATGGAAGGGATGGCCTTGCTTTGAAGCTGAAAGTTGAGTTCTTTCCCTCTTCCTTACTGATATTTGACAGCATCCATTGAGGTAGTTGTGTTAGCGCTGTGATTTCTGTGTGTGCAATGGAATTTCCCCTCTCACCATGTGCCCCTGTGCCCTCCCAAAGTCAGCTCTGGAGAACTGGGAAGAAACCCAGAATTGGTTTGGCAAGTGTGCAGGGAAAGGAAAGGGAGGACAAGTTCTGTTCCACAGTCAGGAGTCCTTTGCTAACTGAACTCCTTTACTGGATAGTGCCCATTGTGAGGTGCCTGAGTGAACCCTGCGAGTTAGCTGCCTTTGTGTCAGTTGTGGAATTAACCTATGATTTTGAGTGGAAATGCATGCATGCAGGCAGCAAAATGGGGGAGTTTAATAATAATAATAATAATAATAATAATAATAATAATAATAATAATAAATAATTTCTCTTGCCAACCTAGCAGTTCAAAAGCATGTCAAAGTGCAAGTAGATAAATAGGTACCGCTCCGACGGGAAGGTAAATGGCATTTCCGTGTGCTGCTCTGGTTCGCCAGAAGTGTGTCAAACATTAAAAGCTTCCCTAAACAGGGCTGCCTTCAGATGTCTTCTAAACGTCTAGTACAGGCATCCCCAAACTTCGGCCCTCCAGATGTTTTGGACTACAATTCCCATCTTCCTCGACCACTGGTCCTGTTAGCTAGGGATCATGGGAGTTGTAGGCCAAAACATCTGGAGGGCCGCAGTTTGGGGATGCCTGGTCTAGTAGTTTTTTCCTCTTTGACATCTGGTGGAAGGGCGTTCCACAGGGCGGGTGCCACTACTGAGAAGGCCCTCTGCCTAGTTCCCTGTAACTTGGCTTCTCGCAGTGAGGGAACCACCAGAAGGCCCTCGGAGCTGGACCTCAGTGTCCAGGTGGAACGATGGGTGTAGAGATGCTCCTTCAGGTATACTGTTCCGAGACTGTTTAGGGCTTTAAAGGTCAGCACCAACACTTTGAATTGTGCCCGGAAACGTACTGGAAGCCAATGTAGGTCTTTCAAGACCGGTGCTATGTGGTCTTGGCAGCCGCTCCCAGTCACCAGTCTAGCTGCCACATTCTGGATTAGTTGTAGTTTCTGGGTCACCTTCAAAGGTAGAGCAAGCGAGAGATAACTAGAGCATGCACCACTCTGGCAAGACAGTTGTTGGCATTGGACATATTCAGTACTCCAGACATGGGCCCTGGAAAGAGAAAGAGAGTAGGGTAAGTTGACACTTGGAGTTGTATCCACTGAAATAAGAGTAGACCCACTGAAGTTAATGGGCACAACTAACTCTGAGTAGTACTTAGTTGAATACAACCCACAGACCCTCCAAGTGTCTTTATTTTCCAGGGACAGTCCTGGATTTACAGATTTCTGGTTTGATCCCGGAATGTCCCGCTTTTCCTTAGGAAGTCCCTATTTTCACCAGAGAAATGTTGGAGGGTATGAACCCAGTGGACTTCAGCAAGAGATGGGAGGAATTAAACATTGCCCTAAGACAGTGGTTCTGTCAGGGCAAGTGTTTTGGCTTGCCAGATGGAACAATCGCTCCTCTTCTCCCCCTGTGTGCTGTTCTATGGGTTCTCCTGACACCCTCCCCGAGTCAATTTTGGGGGGTGAAGTGGGAGGAGAGGGGGGCGGGAAGCCTTGTTGCACAAGTGGAAGTCCTTGCACAAGGCTTCTACTGATGGGACTCCTTAGTTGAGACCCACCGCATGTGTAGTGCTTTCTGTGGATCTGTGCTGAGTAGAACTAACATTGGACATTTGGGACAGTGGTGAAAGAGGGTATGCTTGAGAAATACTAGTAATGTGAGTTGTGCTTAAGTACTTAGTTGACTAATGAAAACTTGATCACAGGCTTAGTGCTTATTCTGCTAGCAGTGGTTTACTTTTTTAAAAAACCAAGATGCCCAAATGAGCAGAGCTCAACATACTGTTATCAACCCCACCCCCACCCCCCCAATTTAAACACACACAAAGCTATGCATATGAGAAATATAGATAAAAAATTGAAAATGCTCATTTTCATAATTATGGTGTAAATTGTATTCAGTGTAGTGTTATCTGTTTAAAGTTTATATAAAACAGATGGGATATGAGTTGTGAAAATTAATAGTGATTATGTAAAATTGAGGTAACCAATGCAAAAACTCTTGCTAGGCATTTTACTAGATTTTCTTCTTCTTTGAATTATACAAACAGGCATTTGTATATACCCTGACAACTGTTTACAACTAAGTACTGTTTTCAGTAATTCTGCTGTGTTTTGATTATGGCCCTTGAACGTTTTATGTTATGCAATTCTTAGGGTACAGAAATACTGTATACAAGTTGCCTAATTCAAATTAGAGTAATGTGATGCATTTAATATTTTAAAATTTACACTCTGTGGTGTAAATTTTCCTTTGCAGTTTGATAGCAAGACACTACACTGTACATCATCTAAGAGATACTGAACCCCAGATGCAAGTAAGTATTTTCTATCTCTTATTTCTAGTCCCCAAATATGGTAAATATGTCTAGAATTTTTCTCTGTTAACATGGCATCCAAAGCATCAATGACCTTATTCTGGCTCAGGGTGTGATTAAGGCTGCTGCTTATTATAGATTGAAATCACAATCAGCTTCTTCTTTTTGAGACTTAGACAATCTTTGCAAAAATCCTCCAGCTCCTCCAAGTCAGAAAACTCTCAAAGCATATCTGATGTTGGACCATTCTTTTTTTTATAAAAAAAATAGAGCTTTATGCTACCTCCATGGAGCTCATGCTATCATATATATATGTGCTGCCATTAGACTGAAATGATTTTTCTTCAGTTTGCTCAAAGCCAGATTTAAAGTCAGGTCCCAGAGGTAGCAGGAAAGTCGATCCCCTAAGCCACTCAGTCATTGTTTGCTTTTTTAAAACATGTAATATCCCATTTCTAAGCCAGGAGGTAATTTAAAAATACAGCATCTACCTACATAAATATTTCCTTTGAAAATTTTGTAGTATGGCATTTAATGAAAATTAAATGCTTTGGGTTATCATGCTTGTTGCGGAAAGGATAAACCCAAAAGTGTGCCTCACAGAGACGCATTCATTCTATTGTTCCACTCGCTTGAATGAATGCTTCTTTAGTTATCTAATTTGGAGCAGGTGGGGAGTGTGTGGGGGTATCTATAAATTGATAGTGTACAGTTATAGTAGTGCACATGTCAAAGTGTTTCCATGCCTTGCCCAATGCTGCTTTCTCATGTGCTTTCAGCGTGCTGTTTCTTATTGTGATTCAAATGCAGATTCCATCATTTTTGGAGAGATCGGATCAGCAAAGGGTTACTTTAGCCTAGGCATTGTAAGTGCAAGCAACAGGACTCCATTGGCTTTAATTTGTCCCTGTCTTTCATTTGATACTACCAGTATTAATAGCTTTGCAAGGAAATTCTGCAGTCATTAATCATAATAATTAATCAGATCCAATTATATTGCATATAAATGCGAACAAATTGCTGAAAAAATAATGATCTATCACCAACATGTCACGACGAAAAGAGACTAAAATAGTAATTAGAAGCAGGATTTAGTTGTACACAAGTGCTCTGCTACCGATTCTACCAGGATGATGATCTGATGATGTAATTAGTGGGAAGTAAAAGTCTAGCAGGCGTTAGCAGCGGACTGCCTAATGAATGCAACTACAGAAAATAAAGGAATACTTTTTTTATACATTAACCATCATTTCCACATGAACTACTAATTCCTTGTTATCAAACCCAAAGGACTGGAAACAGGCAAGTAGCTTTCCACTAACAGTACAATCGTATCCATTTTTTTCCTCAGAAGTGAGTCCAACTGAATTCAGTGTGGCTTACTGGCTAGTAAGTGTGCCTAGATAGGAAGGATTGCAAACCTGTACACACCATAGCTGCCAAGTTTTCCCTTTTCTCGCGAGGAAGCCTATTCAGCATAAGGGAAAATCCCTTAAAAAAAGGGATAACTTGGCAGTTATGGTACACACTAACCTGGAAGTAAGTCTCCCTGTTTCTGAGTAAATACCCATAGGATTGTGATATAAGACTACAGTCCTACACTTACTAGGGTGTATGTCCCATTGAACACAGCAAGACTTAGCATCCCCCAAGCATGCATAGCACAGGCTGCCCGTTTTAAAAATTCCAAGACTGTATAATTGTTGTTCCTTTTATTCTTGTAATGACTCCCCTTTTCAATATTTTCAATATTTCAATATAAAGGGCTCTTTTAAAAGGTAAAACAAATAAAAATAACAGGGCACGGGATCCTCTATATTAAAAATTAACATTTTATTAGTAATTGTTACTGAATTTTTTTTAGCTGAGGAAGAAGCAGCTGTTAGAAGAGAGCAAGATTTTGCTCCCATACATACTGTATAGCTAAACAACTCCTTGAAGCATTACAAATGGTGCAAGTTAAAGTTACTACACACCACGACTTACATTCTGGCAAACTCTGGCCTGTAACCCTTGTACGATCTAGAAACCTTCATGCCAGGAAATAAGTGCTACTGGAATCACTCCAACTTATTTTGAAGTAAAGCCATGTACAATTGGGCTGTAAATGCTTAATATTTTTTTTCAAATGACTTCACCATAAAGGTTTATCGCTTCACTGAAGCTATGTTTGGAATACAGCAATAACATTACACTTTGTGGTGGTGTTCTGGTTCTGTTTGCTGATGGGGACATGCACCCATTTTATTTTATTTATTTTTTTAAAAAAGCTCAGACACAAACACACATACATTTTCAAGCCTTTAAAACTGCTCAGCGTTGGCTTAGTGGATAACACTAAATAGGTAACTGAGGATTGATGAGCAGTTTTATGACAGACGTGCTACTTGAAAAAAATAAATGTTAAGTTCATCATAGTTTTCCGTACTAAGCACTGCACTTTACTGCCTTTGATCTCAGCGTTGTGACTACTACAAAGAAATAAAACCTTATCTTACCTTCTCCAGCATCTACTGCAGAAGACCTCAATAATGCATAAGAACATCTGGAAGTACGGTAATTTCAGCTATCAGAGATAAGAATTGACACAGAACAGGTAAAACCTACAAAGACCTTGTGTTGAAATGAGCTGATTAAGGTTGGGTTAACTTAAAACACGGTGTGTGTGTGTATAGTATATTCATGCCATGCTTGCTACATCTTGCAATTTTATATAAGAGGGGGAAAAGGTGGAGAGGAACAATTATTTCTTCTTTTCCATCTATTGTAATAGCTTGATTAGTTTGGAGCAGTATTTTGTTTTATATAAAGGGAGAGAAATGACAGTAAATCTCTTTCCATATACATCCATTTGGAGTTAACTGTGAGTTCATAGAGGATACATGGGCATAGTAAACAGGTTTTGAAATGACAATTTTTTACTGGTTGCAAGTGCTAATTGCTAGTTTCTCAAGGGTATAGAATTAATCACCTGCTAGATTTACAGTCTCTAGGTTGAGACCTGAGGATGGAAGCAATAAGAAAAGCTCTTGAGGGACATATCATATGGCGAGTCTAAATATCAGTCTCTATGCATATGTAAATTGGCAACAAAGTTTTTTCAAAGCTCAAGTATGCTAATTTCAAACAGGCAAGACTAAAGCTAGCTTTTAGCAGCTGTTTAACGTCTGCCTGTGGGTGGTAGAGAGAGCTTAAAATACAAGCAAACAGTGGTGCATAAGTAATTAAGCAACATTTTGCTGGGCATAAATAATTCTGTTTATATTGCTCTTTTGAAGAGTGTAGAATACAAAATAACAGATCGGGTGCACCTTTAGTCGCCAGAGGTTAGCCACTTTTCCTCTCTACCTTTCCTTTGGTTTCATATTTTAAGGATGAAGCAGAACCAGGTTAATGTTGTGTCTCTTCCCTCCCCTCCCCGCTGCCCTGCATCTGTCATTTGTACACTCCGGAACTTCATTTATCATGAAAGTGAAGCCATTCCTTTACAGAAAGTTAGAAAGTGTATCTTACTTGTAGTTCTGCTGTGTTTCCTGTAATGCTTTTCTAATACACTTTATTTTTTAGTGGCATAAAACAAATTTAAAACATTTCCACAACCGGCGGCTTTGCATCTTTGTAAGCATACCCAAAAGATGACAATTAAGGATAGATAGGTATTTCCCCCTCCGTTAAAATGGTCAAAACCAGCGAAACAGCTCAACTGTGTTTTCAAGGTCATAGCACAATGGCTGTTCCATTTTTGTTGTTTTTAAACTGACTTTGGACTTTTCGAATCCATTTATACGGTAATTTTTGCATCTATTAAAAGGATGCAGACAGTTACCGGTAAATTGTGCTCATAAAATCAGATTTAATTGATGTGTGCATAGTCAGAATAATTTTGATTGCTTACCTTAGGCTAGTGGAGGTAGCTAAAAACTGGACAAACCTATATAAAGGAAGGAATAACTATAAATCCCCATTTGTATCAATAAGCATCTTGGAACTGACCTGAAGCAATATGGAAGATTTGGCAACATCTAGTCTGGGAAAATGGATTATGAGTGTTGGTTGTGAGTAGTGTCTCATTTTAAAAGCTTGATTTTGATTAAATGTTAACAGTTGCTGGAATTAATGGTTAAAAGTGATACTGGCCAATGAAATAAGCTTTTGATATATACTGTGTTGGTATTTGAAAATCATATGAGAAGACCCATCATGAAGAGATAGTGTCTCTTTGTCAATTCATTGCTACGAGTCTTGATACATGCAAAAGGTTCTGTGAATCAATAATATTACAAATGTTGCTTTGCATGTACTGCTACACACACACACACACACACACACACACACACACACACACACACACACACAATACTTCTTATGCATCCTTTGCTCCCTTCTGTGGCATAGACAGAGTTGAAGAAGAATTTACCCTGTTGCGTGTGAGCTTGTTTAGCAGCAGTGCCTTGATGGGTGTGACGTCATGCGTTTTCACCTTGATGCTTTGCGTTGCCTGGCCTCTGGAAAACAGGCAGTGTGGGATTATTGTTGTGTCTGTTAGGGCATACTTTGAGTTCTAATATTCATGGGATTCATTCTTCTTCTTCCGTCCACCTTACAAGTGATGAAAAGAGCATGCTCTTACAGAAACTTTGGGAGATTGCCTGGTTGAACTTAATCTATATGACTCATATCCTATAATTTTTTTTTAGCAAGGGTTTGTGCATTTATCATGTTTTGAAAGAAAGCACAGCTGGGCATTCAGATATATTAATGAGATACATTTTGATGGGTCATCTCTGTTGGGCTCATTACTCTTTGAATAGTATTGGGTTGTCCTGTATTTTCCTATTGGCGATGACGACTACTAGCCAATGTGGCTGTGTTCTGGAGGTGTTATGCTGGGCAACACAAGTGGGAAGAGTGTTGCTACACTCATATCCTGTTCCTGGACTTTCCATTAGTCATGGTGAGAACAGGATGCTGGTCTAGATGCCCCTTCTGATTCAACATTCGCTTCCTATATAGTTGACCTAATTAAATATATAATCTCTAGTATATTGGATAGTTCAGTTGGTTAGAGCATGGTACTGATAACAACAAGGTTGCAGGTTCGATCCCCATATGGGACAGCTGCATATTCCTGCACTGCGGGGGGTTGGCCTCATTGTCTCTTCCAACTCTACAATTCTATGAATCTCACCTGTTTTTCTTTAGTAATTCCCCTTGCAGAGCTAACATATGATTCAAGATATAAGGTGAAAAAGCAATGGATAATTTTTATACTGGAACACCATGTGGGCAGCTTGCTTGGCAGTGTGATCTGTTTGTATGACAACCATTTTGCATTTAGGAGGGGCTCATGTAATTCCTCTCTCCTCACATTGAACAATATGTATTGTTCAATTCTTTGAGTATTAAGACACTCAATCGTCCATCACGGAGACTGTAAACTACTGTCACATTCTTGAAATAGCTATGGAATAGCTCACTGGCCTGGTAACAGTCTTTATGTGGTGGTTCAGAAGAAGGTGTATTCCTTCCCTTCCATCATGCAGCTAACATCGCATATGGCAATGGCATTGAGGAGTGAGGAGGCTGGCATGGTGCAGGTGTACCAGTAGCAGTACTGGGTTGACTTTGCCAGGGTACCTGCTCAGGGCCACTTACTGCTGGTGAACTGCTCCGATCATCTGCATCCGTTGAATGGAAGACTCCCAGAAGTCCTTCCATATAGTAGTAGTAAGAACAAGAGAGAAATGGTTTGCAAAGAAAAATTTAACCTGAGTTAGGGACGTGGTTGGCGCTGTGGTCTACATGCAGGCTGGGTGGCGCAGGGCACCACGGCGCCGGCCCGCCAGGAGGGCTCCGCGAGCTGCGCCCACCTGCTGGCCAGCCGGCCGGCCTGCCGCGCAGCTGCGCCCATGGCAGCCGCGCTGCGCCTGTCCGCCCGTCTGCCGCGCAGCACCGCCTGTGGCAGCCGCGCTCTGCGCGGCGCCCACCCGCCCACCGCGTTGGGAAATGGGTCGGGAGGGTGCCAGAAGGATCCGGCGCACCACGGCACCAGGGGGGCTTAAGATGGCACTGGCTTGCCGATCAGAAGGTCGGCGGTTCGATCCCCGCGACGGGGTGACCTCCTGTTGTTCGGTCCCAGCTCCTGCCAACCTAGCAGTTTGAAAGCACACCAAACAGTGCAAGTAGATAAATAGGTACCGCTCCAGTGGGAAGATAAACGGCTCTGGTTCACCAGAAGCAGCTTTGTCATGCTGGCCACATGACCTGTCTGCAGACAAACGCCAACTCCCTCGGCCAGTAAAGAGAGATGAGCCTCACAACCCCAGAGTCGTCCGTGGCTGGACTTAACAGTCAGGGGTCCCTTGACCTTTACCTTTAAGGGTGCCTCAGTAGAATACAATTTATGAATCACTGGTCTGAAATAGCTGCATTGATTTCCACAAGATTACTTCATAATACATGATTTTAAGGTTATATCTTTAAGATAACCCCCCCTCCAATGATCTGCACTTTTTTGTTGGTCAGAACACCCGTTTGAAAATAATGCATTTGAATTGTATGTCCGGGATCATCATCTTTGTGTTCTGATTTCTGCCTTCTGTTTGCTTTTCTTCATGGCTTTTTAAATAGATATGATTATTGGAGTCTGATTCCAACTGGAGCCAAGCATTTTCTTTCATCTTGCACACATGATTTGCATAGTGACCTAAACATGGGCTGTAGATGATGGCAAAATCCATGCATTTAAAAATTATTCTTTACCTAATACAAAGAGATTCATTTATTTTTGCCTAAACTTATGAATTGGGTTTAAACTGAGCCAGTAAACTTGCATATTTCTCTTTTTTTGAGTAGTATTTTACATTTGCATGAATAAATATTTTACTATGATGAAAGGAATCTGATTAAAAGCAAGTTCCCTACCACTGATGTAGCATCAGAAAGGCATTAAGGCTGAGTGTGTATCCACAGCTGGCTTTTGAATTCATGTATACACAACATTACCAGGGACCCAGGTGGCGCTGTGGGTTAAACCACAGAGTCTAGAGCTTGCTGATCAGAAGGTCGGTGGTTCGAATCCCTGCAACGGGGTGAGCTCCCATTGCTCGGTCCCAGATCCTGCCCACCTAGCAGTTCGAAAGCACATCAAAGTGCAAGTAGATAAATAGGGACCGCTCCGGCGGGAAGGTAAACGGCGTTTCTGTGCACTGCTCTGGTTCGCCAGGAGCAGCTTTGTCATGCTGGCCACATGACCTGGAAGCTGTCTGCGGACAAACGCCGGCTCCCTCGGCCTATAGAGCGAGATGAGCGCCGCAACCCCAGAGTCGGACACGATTGGACCTGGTGGTCAGGGGCCCCTTTACCTTTACCTTTTTATACACAACATTACCCATGATGCGGGGCTACCCTGTAGTTTCTTAATAAATTCTTATGTTTGATGCTTTCCTTCTCAAACCAGCTTTTAAGCCAGAGTTGCTTCACAGTTGAGCTGAGGTGTGTACATTGGAGATAGCTATTGGGCATGTGCAGATGATAGATGAACCCAAACAGGTAATGATCATTGGGTGAAGACATCTCCACCCCATCTCAAATGTAAATACTGCAAATGTGGCCTGAAACGCAGCAGGGTGGGAGGAATAGCCTAAATCACAGACAAAAAAGACACACCCAGTAAGCTAGTGAGTATGTATCCATTTCATTTAGTCCAGAGCTAGAAAGATTTCTTTTAGCTTCAGGAAACCCACACATTATATTAAAGACCCCTCTGGTTATCATTGCTAGTGTGGCAGAATTTGCTTCTATCCTGAAGAGTTTCCTTGTCCCATGAGTTTAAAGACAATAGTACACCGTATAGAGAGCCAATAAATCAATTAGCCTTAACAGCCAGTGTTCAGGAAATGCATTTATTCCTCTTCGGTGAAAACACAGCTCCTTCCCCTCCCCTCCTTATAGCCATACTGTTAAGGTCATTTTTTCATCTGGAAATTAAATCTAGTGCTTCAAAAAAATCACTTGCAAATTTTATAAAGAGGAAAACGTATTTATTAATGTAAGATCATAGGTTTGTTTTATTTGTAATTATCCATCTTAAGAGTAATTGAGATTCTAAACACTAGCTAATAGCCTAGCTGTCTCAAATTACTATTGCCTGTAACTTTACCTTGCCAAATATCAGTGAGATTTTCAATTGCTACACAACTTGCTAAAGCCTGGGTCATTTTGAAACAATTAATCGAAAGAGGTGATTAATAACTTAATAATGTGTTGCTCTGTTTAAGATGTGCAAGGAGCGCGTGCAGGAAAAGAACCTGGAGTTTTGTGTCCTACAGCATCACCTACCTAATTGAAAAGCCAGTGGTATGCATTACTGCTGCTTTGGGATTGCATTTTGAGTCCCCTTGTTTGATCTGTGCAGAGCAAATGTGTAAATCTCTAACATGTGTTAATTTAACACTTCTGAATATTGCTTGCTACGTGATTTCAAGGAGCATAAAGTTTATGATGGCATAGAGCACACCAGGCCAAGTAAAAGTAATAATCACACTTAGATCAAATAAAGGGCGCAATGGATGTAAAGACATTAATTACTCCATACAGTCTTGCAGTGTATGTAAGAGTTATTGCCACCAGCACAGAGAAGAGGACATCAATGCAAAAAAAGATGATGTGGCTTCTCGTAGGTGCAATGAATTGGTGGCTGAATGCAGTTAGAATTCATGTCTTCAGTGTATTCAGTTAAGTTTTATTGGCTTTCAAAAGTCATTGGCTTAACCCATTATGCAGTGATGTATCTCTTGTCGGTTTGGACAAATGCTTCTCTTCTCATTCATACTGTGTGTACTGTATATCAAGATGTGGCTGTTTCTTGCTGAATTAAGACCACGGAGAAGATTTCCCACAGTGCTGGGACTGAACTAGTAGATGCTCTTCCGGGCTTAGGCAAAGTGCTCCTTGCTTCAGGTTGCCCGGTTGCTGCTTTACCTGTCGATACACATCAAAGAAGAGTAGAAAGCTGAATCCAGGACTAGACTGAGGTCAGAAACAGGGAAACCCATATCTCAGGGGCAAGGAGGCGAGAGAGAGCTCAGGCTAGGAATAAATTGTAATGGCAGTGTGCTTCTCTGAGAAGGTCAGTGAGCTGTTCTGAAAATTCATCTGCAATATCAAAGCCTGCAAAATTCAGCACAGATGAGGGCTGGGGAGGCCTTGAAGTTCTTGAGCAAGTGGACAGAGGAAGTACTGTATCTGTATCTGGGGGATCAGTTGGAAGGAAGAATATTGGTTCAAGACTAGTCCCCTCTCACAGTATCCTTAGAACACTGAGTGGGCAGCAAGTTGTATTTTCCAGTGTCTAAAATGGTTCCCCAGGATTTATGACATTAGTATGCCCATCTAGTATTCAGTTGATTGGTAAATGTTTTCATGTGTGTGTATAGCAATAGCCATTTGGTATGTAGAAGCAGTAAACTTCCTGAGGGAGAAGACAGCTGCTCCCGAGGAGCAGTCACATCTGATCCCAAGCACCAGGAGGTGGTAGGAAGAGGGGTCAGCTACATTTCTCTAGTTTTTCTGTGACATTGCCCCTTGCCTCCATTCTTTATTTCGTATCTCTAGACCAGAGATAGCTAATGTGGTGCCTTCCATATGTTTTGAAATCCAGCTCCCCTGGCCAACAGTCAGGGGGTGGGGGGGGGTGGGAGTTGAGTTCTCAAGGGCACCACATTATCTACCCCTGCCCTAGACCATACGGCAAAAGGAAGGGGGACACAGAAAATAAATGTTGTATAAAGGAGCTGAATCAATGCAGTCTGACCTAAATGGGGTACTAGGGCTGGCTTTTTTATTAAAGCTGAGATCTGGAAGTGTTGTGTTTATTAACAACTTAAATTAGGGGTTTTGTAACCTAGTCACTTGTGTGGGGTTTAACCTAGCCTCTCCCCATTGTAATGGGCAAGTTTAATACATCCACATTTTAAATAAAGACATTAAATAAATACATAAATACATTAGATAAATATATGAAAATAAGCAATTGCTCTCTCCACCTGCCCACCCCTGTTAAAAAGATGGTGGCAACTCTAACCACTTTTTCCTAGGCAAGTTAGCTTCTTTCTTATCTTTCTTTCTTAGCATCTTTCAAAACTTTTAGAATACCATATAACTGAAGAAGCAATTCATACACTTCCAAAAAAAGTTTCTCTTGCCAACTCAAAAGAAAATAATAAATCTGGGTGCTGCAAAAGTAGGCTGCAAAAGGGCCTAGTTTTATGTAACAGAGTTGTCACCAGCTAAAGCATAGAATCTGTTTCTCAGTTGCACCTCTCAACTACTTGCATGTTCCTTTATGAGTATCCTTTGTATATTCAATTATTACTTTATTATATAATATGGTGATCACACTAACTTACAGCACTCTTAAAACTAAATTAAATAATTAAATTTAAAGCACGTGGTCTTACAACAACTTTTATAATTGTAGCCCTGCACAACCTTTTTTCTTTTGGTTTGTTTGTTTGGACCCTGTGATTATTAAGATCCCAAGTTGACATCTAGCTGTTTTCCTTCATGTCTTGCAACACAAAAGGCTCCTGGCCAATGCTCCCCTGTATGTACCAATTAATTTGGCCAATTGCTTCTGCTAAGTGCCCTTTTCTGACTTCATAGTCTATAATCTGCTTCTTAACATTTGAACAAACTGTTCAGCCAAGTCATTGAAGACTGGGTGTTGTGTAGTCCTGGTTAAGCATGTGATTTTGCTGAGGTTCTTGAATTCCATTCAATGGCTGATGAAACAAACAATGGGAGTGCTATTACTGACCATATGCTTTGAGATTCTCTTTGACAGATTCCCATTATCTTCTCTTTTCCTTGGCAAACAGATTGTAGAACTGCAGAACTGCAATGATGTGTACTGATGTTGTGGAAATGACACAGGACCATTTTGATGAGAAATTCAAGGCAATGCATGTTTGGCCCTGGAAAGGCCTAATAAAACGCTTGGACAGGCTCTAGAATCGTTTGCATTTTCTAGATGACCATGTCTGGAGAGATTCTGGATTCCCTATAATTCCAGCTGTCCATTTTTCTAATGTGGACACATTTTCAGACGGACTGTTTGTATTTTGCTCCCAAGTTCCCTTTTGGCAACTAACCTCATTTATGTCTCTAGTGTTAAAAATTCAACTTCTGAGGCATGATATTTCAGCTTTGAACTGATTATATAAATGGCACTTGGGAAAGGCACCCCAATGGGAGGTCCTTTTAAGAGGTCGGTGTTATACATAAGTTGTAAGGCTCCTATGCTTATGCTAAATACGGATTCTATCCCATTCGTTCCCTTGCTTATATTAGGATTGCTGAAATTACATTAGATATCCACATTTTGAGCCAGAGTCCTAAATGCACTGCGATGCTTACAGCAAACACTTGTAATATGAGCCTCATTCATTTCATCAGACGAAAGCAGATGCATTCTGCATTGCCAGTGAAAAGAAAGTGGAAAGTTCATTGTGTGTGTGTGTGCATGCATTAAAATCTTAACCCACCCGTCCATAATCACTGGATCAGGAGAAGGAAGGAAGGAAGGAAGGAAGGAAGGAAGGAAGGAAGGAAGGAAGGAAAGAAAGAAAGAAAGAAAGAAAGAAAGAAAGAAAGAAAGAAAGAAAAAGAAAGAATTCTCCATTATTTATTTGTAGATCATACTCTGCATAGGTATTTTAATTTCTTGCTGATTTCACAGAGGAGCAGAGCCCGGCATTTCAACCATGCAGTAGACATTATAGAAATATATATTCTGGAGCTGAATAAAGATGTCAATCTGATGGTCTGTTATTAAGGTAAAAGGTCATCTATATAAACATTGGTGAGATTTCCTAACAGTCCCCTCTCCAAACCAAATGGAGGGCCTCTTTATCTATTTGCTCATAATTCTTTTCGAGTGCTGTGAACAAACGAGATGCAAATAGAGCTGGTCTTTCCCAACTGTCAGGCTAGGCGCGCTGCATCATATCTGCATGACATGGGGTGAGGAATTGCAAAGGAAGTTCTGGGTCACCAGTGACAGAGAGATTGGCGTTCCTGCCGTGAAGCTGTGCAGACTAGCATCTGATGCTTTTCAAAAACCTTCTTGGGCCAGTTAAGATGGATGTTTTTGTTTGTCTGCAAGGCTGGAAACGAGTAGAAAAATAAATAAATGTTATCTTCCTACATTTAAGCTAAAATTATAACACACATTTCTTCCAAAAATGAAAACAAAGGCTTCCGGCAAAGTTAAAAAAATTACAGTACTCAAAATGTTAACTTAAAAACAACAATCAGCATTAGCAGGGTTTTTCGGTCCCACTCTGATGGGTAAACAAACCCCTTTGATATTTTTGTGAATTTTGTTGCAGCAAGAGAGATGTGGTCTCTAAGATCCTAGGCTGTTTAGGATTCTATGGGTAAAATGACTCCAGCACTTTGAATTGTGTGTGGACGCTAACTGAAAGTCAGGGCAAACTTTTCATTGTTTGTATCACATATTCTTGTATCCAACTCTTGCAAGGAGGCCGTTCGTTGCACCAGCTGAAGCTTCTGGATAGTTTTCTGGGCTACCTCTGCCAAGTACATGCTGCTGTAGTTAAATCCTAAAGTTATAAAAGTGAGACTGACAAGTGCTGGGTCTCTGTCGTGAGCACAGCTTTCAGGTACATTCTTATTAAGACAAGACAAGCACAGATGTTTAGAAAGTTTGTAGGAATTTTAATTTGGTTTAGTCTATTCTATTGTGATTGATGATAATTTATCATTTTACTTTTTTTGTAAACCGCAGTGCAGTGTTCAGACTACACATCTCAGGGAAAGCCAACATGGTGCTTTCTAGATGTTGCACTGCAACTACCACCAGCCCAAGCCAGCATAGCCGATGGGCCAGGGAAGATAGGAATTGGTGCCCTTCAATTGGTGCTGGACTACAAGTTGACAAAAACTTCCTGTCCACTAGTTTCTACTGTCACCAAGTACTTTCAGTTCCATCTTTAGTTCCATTTTCTACTGCCCTTTGACTAGTTTAACACAGCTTCCAGACAGTAGTTTTGAAGAGAGATTCCTGCTGCTGGATTTGATGCAGCAAAATGGAGCTGGATGTCATTACCATATTGATGAAACTGCACTTCAAAATTATAGACAGTCTATTTCAGCAGCTTTATGTAGATGTTAAAAGAAGAAGCAGCAGCAGTGGAGGCAAGAACAAGGCTTGTGAGATGCTCAAGAAAGAGTTTGGGAGAAGACGACGACAAAGGCTCATGAAGTGCTTTCTGGAACCGTCCTATCATATAGAACGGATCCATTTCAGTGCAATCCCTCTGTCCTGCCAGTTTACCCCAGCAGTTTAACAGGAGAGCCCATGATATATATAATAAAACTGCTGAGTGAACTAATAGAATGAAACAGGTATAATTGCTTTTGTCATTCTGCGGATGCAAACTGTTTACAAGGCTGGCTAAAGCAATATTAGTCCCGTGCCCAATTTGCAGCGTCCAAGAAAGCCTGGAGCTGTGAAGTGATTGTATGCTCAAAAAGTAAAGGATCATCACCATTTACAGATTCTCCCGGAGGAAGAATAATGTCCACATGATTCAAAGGATGAGGCAATTCCTGTTGCTGTAATGATTTGCCATCAGTAGTGGGCACACAGTAGTGGGAAGGAGTGCAAGAGTCCAATGAGTAAATAGTTGCACGTACCTTATAGTATCAGAGAGAGAAAGAGAGAGAGAGAGAGAGAGAGACAGACAGACAGACAGACAGACAAGACACACAGCAAAGTAAATGCAACAAGAGGCAACTGGTCATCCCTCTGCCTTGCAAACATGTCACCATTTTGTCTCAGGGTTTAACAGAGTTCAGAAACTGACGTAGTAGGTTTAGTATTTCCACAAGAACATGTAGCACAAATACAATTCTTTTCGGGGGGGGGGAAGAGGATGTTTCATGCCATCATGGTAGAATATTTCACATATTTCAAATATTGCGTCCTCTCACATTCATTGCAAGTCTTCAGTGAATGCTCTTAAGTGTCTTCTTTGAACCCTGGGCAGTCTGAACCCTTTCAAGTATTAGAGGGCTTGGTCCCAAAGACTGGAAGATGGGGTGCTCAAGGGCTATCATGTTACTGGCAATGATAAGCTCTTATTAGGGAAGTGAGTAATTAGAGACCTAGGTTCTACCCACCCCATTCTGATCTTCAGCCCATTTACAACGATAGAATACAGCACATACCTGTAGATCATGAGTACTGAAGTTTCACATAACCTGGCATTAAACAAAGCCAAGAATCTCTGAAAAGCAAACCTATCCAAGACGAGGTTATAAAGTAGAAAAGTATAAACACATATCTCTAAGAGCTAAGTATTAAAATCAGCAAATGCTTGAATAAGGCTTGAGCAGATGCCTAATACACAATTTGGGTTGATGTCTGTCATACTTCAGGAGGAGAGAACTCCAAAGTCTGGGTGCCACAACCAAAAAAGGCCGTAAGATGTGCATTTGCAGCTGACAGAATCAGGAGGGCCTGATATGTAGATCTCAAGGAATGGGCAGGCAGATATGGAAGAAGGGGTTTTGTCATATAAATGGGTACCAAGTTGTTGTATGGCAACAACATCACCTTGCACCTGTGAGGAGACAGTGCAATTGTTTGAGGAAATCTGTAAGATGCTTGCAGTAGGCTGCACCAGTCAGCAAGCTACCGGTAGCTGCTGAATTCTGCACTATCCTCAGTTTCTCGACCAGCCTCAAGGGAAGCATTGCTGTAGTCCAATTTTAATGTGCAGATTATTTGGCTTCAAATGGAGTTGCCTCACTCATAAACATTTTTTTAAAAAATGTAAAACTCGTTGACTTTAATTGCAACCTCATATGGCCATTCTCAGGTATGAACCAGTACCATTCTGGAATGTTTGGCTTGGAGTCTGCAGCTCTTTCTCCAGTTTGATGGCTAACTCTGTTCCTCGCAGGCAGATCTTCTAATAGTGGATTAGATCCTGAGAAAGTTGATCTCACATGGGATTTAAAGTGTGACTTCCACTGTGTCCAACTGAGCATGTTTTTCTCACAATTTGCTATTGGCTACAGAATGAATTCTGTTTTACAGATTTTGTCACTTCTCACTATAAAAAAACATAACTTTCCCTAACTCTTTTCCAATAGTTCTAATATTACCCCCCCCCCCCGGCAAGACTGTTAGGTCTTTAGGATAGCTTGTGGAGGCTTTCCCCTCAGCATTATGCCAAGGCATTCATTTTTAGCAAACACAGATTAATTAAAAGCAAATCTCATATGATGAGCGTCCACAACTTAGTTGAAAGAGGAATATTGTTTTCTTAAGAATTTTTGACAATACCATAAAATTCAGAGAGAAGCCTGAGTCTTGTTTGGAGCATGTTGATTAGTGAGGTTTAATTTTCTATAGCTCTTTCTGATATTGTTGTAAATATTTTCATCTATTATGCATAAGAAGGAAGTACATTAATCTGTCAGAATATAAATGATTTTCATCCGGCCACCATGGCTTTTGAGGGATTTATTCCACGTCTGTTGTGCTATTGTTTGCCCCCAGGATGTGTAATATATATTTTAAGGGAATGTGGCTTATAGTGAGACACCTATATTATGTGTGTGATTAATATTAGTGTTACAATGAATGAGGTCTTGTGGTCTGTCTTTGCTCTTATGGCGACTTAATCATTTCTCTCAACAGCCCAGTCATCTTAATAAAACATTCCACATGCTAGTTTGTTTTTCTGCAAAATGACAAATGCAACTGTGGTAAGATGTGAATTTTTCTGTTATTAAATGTATAGGATCATGAATTTAATTTACCGTACTGCACACACATGATTGCATTATACAGAACTGTGGGTTCTTAATCCAAACCTATTCTCCCCCTCCCCCTGCCTTGCTTATTGTGAATTCCATTGTAAACTTTGCAAAATTATATACTGAAAGTTCAGCTCCGAGTGTAAGGGACAGAATACTGGAGGTTTTGGTTATAAAATTGTCATCTGTGAACAGTGTGGCTATGCAGATGCATATTTCAAGGATCATGTTTAAATTTGCAACCAATTGTGAAATTACTTGACCTGCCAGATCACCTGGTTTACATACCTATTCACTGGGTATCCTTTCTGAGAGTTACGGGGCTGCACTGCGAATCATGTTGTTATTCTTTTTCTTTAGCCAAGCTCTCATGTGACAAATTGAAAACCTTCTAAAATACAGGAGGATAAAATGCAGCCGCCCAGATCTTGCAACTCTAGTGTCTGTGCTTGGAAGCTTCAGGCACACATGATGTTCTGCTCGAGGAGAGGTTAGCTTGTCACTTTCAGCACTGGGAAATGCTCTGTTGTGCATAGTGGAGAAGGGAACATGGGTAAGCCTTTCTGATACTGAATTGAATAGGACAGTCCCAGCAAAAACATGTTTCCAATCGAGGCTTGCAGAACTATGGATAGCGATGGTAGAGAAGACCATAAGGCATAGATCACCCTTCTGGAACTGTGAATGAGCGGACACTGATTGTTCTATGTATTGGAATGAAAGTCACATTTGCTTGCTCATTTGTTTAATAGACGTCTGACCAGTTATTAAAGATAATCGGCTCACATATGGTAAAACATAGCATATTATTATTATTATTATTATTATTATTATTATTTATTAAATCTGTATACTGTCCTTCATCCATAGATCTCAGGGTGTTTCACAACATAAAATTTTATATAAGAACAAACCAAACCAATAATCCTCCCTTCCACACACACATTTAAATTTTTTTTATTAACGTATTTATTAAGGTTTTTTTTAAAAAAGAGAAATATAAAAAGAAGAAACAAAAATGACATACAGCAAAAAGAAAAAAGAATACAAAAACACACAAAAAGAAGAAAATTTTACAAAAACAAAAATTCATATTTGATATCCTTATTACTAATCTAATCTGTTGACTTCCTCTCCCTCCTCCCGCTACGCTTCTTTACATATCTAGCTTAGTAAATTCTTAATCTTACATACTTCTAAATTTGCTTAAATATTATCATAATACCATATCTAGTGATTCTAAACAATTAAACTCTTAATCTATTACTTTCGTCTTTATATTTCCACACACACATTTAAAAGGGCATCAGATGTCAACCAGCCAAAGGCCTGGTTTAAGAGGAATGTTTTTGCCTGGCACCTAAAGATGTGTACTGAAGGTGCCAGCTGAACCTCCTGGGGAGAGCATTCCACAAATGGGGAGCCACTGCAGAAAGAGAGTTGCCACCCTCCAGACCTCTCATGGAGGAGGCACATGAAGAAGGGCCTTAGATTATGATCTCAGGGTACAGAGAGAGGTGGTTCTTGATATATTGTGGTCCTTGGTCATTTAAGGCTTCATTTTGAATGGGCCCAAAAACTGATTGGCACCCAGTGGACCAGGATCGGTGGAATACGCTCAAACCATCCTGCCCCAGTGAGCAACCTAGCCATTGAATCTATTGTTTCCAAAGAGTCTTCAGAGGCAGCCCTTATAACACAAACCCTTTAAAGACCCGCTCCTTTGAGTTCCAACAGGATGATTCCCCCTGTTCTGTTATCCAGTAGTTGTATGATGTTTTGCAGCCTTTGCATTTGGAAACCCATTTTCAGAAGTATGGGTTGGAGCCTGACATCCACGAGCACTTCTTAGAGAAGGGTTTTCCTACCTCTTTTTTCTATGCACTCAAGCAGCATGTCCCAGGAATAGATTGGGGTGGGGAGGAGAGTGAGGAGAAGTTCCCTTGTGTGTGCACAAGTCATTTCACTTTGTTGGATTCAGCCCTAAGGATACCATGACTATAAGGATACTATAAGGATCAGATCCTCCAAGAAATGCTGTCCTGATTTTTACTCTGAGCGAGGAATGAAGAAAAAAACAAAAAACAAAAACAAAAAACACTGATCTGAATCCAGTTGAGTCTACAAAGGCTTCCATGAGTAGAAAAGGAGATGTGTTTTTTGTAAATTCTCCATTTTCCCTCCAACCATTGCACCACAAACATAAGACAAGAAAGAGAGTTCTGCTAGATCAGGCCAAGGCTCTATCTAGTCCAGCATCCTGTTCTCACAGTGGCCAACCAGGTGCCCATGGAAAGCCTGCAAGCAGGCCCTGAGTGCAGTAGCACTTTCCTTGATCCTAAAGGTCCTCCAATCCTTTGGAGCAGAGATGGCCAGGCACAGGGAAGATTTAGCACCCACAGAAGTCTTGCTGAACCTTGGAGGCTCCATTGAAGCAGAGGGACACAACTGGACAGAACTCTCAGCAGAGAAACATGAATTGAATACAACCTTCCATTATTATGATACGTTCTGGAAACCCATGTTCACCTAGGTGAATTGGGTTCAGAGAGGAGATTGTAGGAAGCTGAACCATATGCCAAACATTTCGTATAGCTGAATAGTCTGACAGGGAAGAGATGTACAAAGAAATAAGGACATCATCTTGATTGCTAGATGTTTTACCTGGGGCTGCAATCTAGCAGGTCTGCTCCCCCACCCCCCCAGTGGAATTCAGAGCATGGGATGTAGGAGTTTTCAAAGATTAGCAAAGGATTTGTGGATCTGTAATATATATATATGTAAATGATAATGGGGGTCAGGAGGCATGGCCAGTGGTACTGTAATATTTGTCAAGGAGCCCGACTTATGGTTTGAGACAAACAGTTCCTATTGTGTGTATTGCAACTTTTTGTTAAGGACGTTTACATAAAATATTAGTATTTTTATAAAGCAAACATGTAGATATCACTGATTTTAAAATACCTAAAGTTATCAGACATCTAATGAAAGTTGTCTGCAATGCAGAACAAGAGGGGCGGAGGTGGGGTGGAGAGAAGGGTAATTGCACTAAATTCAGCCAGGATACGGCAGACAAGGGCTTTAAAAACTTCAGAAACATCAATTAAAGCTCAAGTTCTGTGCAATAAGCATCAAAAATTGATAAAAACTCAAATTTAGGTTTTTAGATTTAGTGTTTAAATCAATCAACTGCAAACAAGATTTAATTAAAGAATATTATTTCAAAGTGTAATTACCTACTGGGATTAGAATGAACCTCTATTGCCCATAATGTTCTCCTACTGTGATCCCACACTGAAAAATGTTGAGTTTTAGATTAATATGCATCTTGTAAGTACAAGTCCTAATCTCAATCTTAAAGGACATTTAAAACACACTTGGAACCTTCTATGCAATCAAGCACAGTGTGACTACAATGTCCACCATGCTAAATTTGTGATTACATTTTTTATGTGCATGATTTAAATCGCTTTAGCAGCCGTCCAGGGAGCATTTTACCCTGCATATTAATTACACAAAGGCTTTGTCATGTGAGGGTCTCAGTGGTCATGGTCTGTAATCCAGCTCATTTGAACTGTGAGTACAGTTTTTGAGCATGCTGTGCACATCAAGCCCGGCTTTAAAGCTAGAATATGCCGAGATGGTTAACAGGTATGGTTCCGGCTTAAGGAATGAATGCCATTTATTTAGTGACATCTGCAAACTAATTGCTTAAAAATCTGATATCGCAAAAGGCATAAAAGGCTGAAGAAAGGATGCTATTAACACACAATAAAAATATGGCAAAGGAGGTTCTTTTTGTAGCTTTGTCTTGTTTTTTCCCCTTTTAAATAGAAGCACCTAAATAACAATGCTATTATTAAAAGAAACAGCCATCAGTTACATATAAAAGCTGATTGGTGTTATGTTCGAAATGTACTTTAATTTAGCAGTGCTTCACAATACCCTCTGATCCTTTTTAGGATTTATAAATATCCTTCTCCTGTTTCTTTGTGTGTGTGTTTTGTCTTGGCTTGTTTTGATATAGTTTATCTTATTTAAATACCAGAAGGTGGCAAGGTACCCAGAAATTGCTAGGTACATTTTCCCACTATATGCTGTTAACGTATCTGGTAGGCATCTAGCAGAATTTTATTCAGGAACAATATTAAACCTGCATGCTTTTTCAGCAGATAAAATTCCCTCTTTCTGTTATTTGACATGGAACTATCTTATTAGAACATTGTTCTCAGATGGGAGTTCAGGAACTGCTTCTGATGGAATTCCTCAGTGTGTCACACATACACTTCTCATTGTCCACTCACTTCACAGATTTATCCACTGCATATGTGCACTTAATGGCGGTCTGTTGAACAGGGGCCTACATGTACCGCAGAATGCGTGGGTGGAATTTAACACTGCACTTGTATGATTCGGGAATTTCTGCTTGCCGGACAGAATAACTTCCTCTCTCTTCCCTGCTGTGTGCTGTTCTAGGGATTCTTCTGACCCTCCTTCTGAGAGGATTAGGGGGGGAGCTCATCGTGAATGGGGTGGGTGGGTGGAAGCCCCTCTGAGCTACCGGGAGTCCTTCTCCTGTCTTCCGCTAGGGCACTGCTTGAGTTCAATCCAGCCCAGAGTCCTGAGACGGCAGAGTGGTCTGTTCTACTTCCACCTGGAGGACGGTGGGGCTGTCATTTTGGAATTCTTTCTCATGTCAAAGTACAACACCCTGCTAGTAGAAAACTAGCACTTAAGGGAGTAGTTTGGTTAGAACCTTGTGTTAGTTTTTTATTTTATTTTCAGGAAGAGTTTGGGGTTGTTGTGTTTTTGACACAGTGGAAGATTCAGAACATCACCCAGTACTATAATTTGTAATTACTTTTTAGAATGATCAGCAGATCAGAAACAATGCAGCCCATTGGTGTGCATTTTTCCAACGATAGTCTAAGGCAATTCATTGGAACGACACCCCCTTTGCCCCGCTCTCCCGTCAGATGCACCAGGTAACTTGAGTAATATCTAGGCTGAAGATCATGTTTTGGAAAACACAGTGCAAAATGAGTACACTAATTGACAGATTTATGCATGAAAACCTGTGGGCTGTGCACAAGACTGCAACTGAAGGGTGACCTTGCCACATGCTTCTCCTCTTGACCTTATCACGGAAGAAATGGCAGTCTCTTGATGTACAGACAACTTATTTCACAGGCAGCTCTTCTTACCCTGCAATGCTAGAAAGAGAATTAGGAGACGCTGCTTGCTCAGTTTGTTCATGTTGGAACAGAGAAGGTTCAAAAGAGAAGCCCCAGGCTTTGAAGTCTCAGACTGGGGGTGAAGAGGAGAGTTTACCATCTGTGATGAAACCCAAGAAAGAGTCACCCTCAAAGGCCATTTGAGCAACTATGAGTGAAACTGTCATGGGCTATTTTTCCTTCTCTACTTCATTGGTCAAGCAATCTGTATATTTGGTTGGACTGGGAAATCCCATCACAATAATAAAAGTAAAAAGGAACAAAACATGTGAAGATTCATGATATTCCTCTGATCATTGAAGAGCTGTTTTTATTGAAGGATGGGGCGCTGTGAAGCTGCTGTTTCTGCATCTGTAAAGGGATGGCTTATGTGAACTGAGCCTTTTATCCTCTTGTATGTGTTGGGCAATACACACCAACCGAGTGGCAACAGCGGCAGGGTCGGCGAAATAACAAAGTCGTCTTCAGTATCTTTGCTTGCTTTTATTTACAATTATATACAACACACTCCTCTACTCCATTCATTTCATTTCACAATCCATCACCACCACACCCACGAACCATTTGGGCAGCTTAAATACAGAATTCAAAATAGTCAATTACCCAATCACATTACAGTAAGCAAACTCTACCTTCAATTATTCAAATTAGCAAAAGCTCACAGGTGTGTTAATATTCAGATCAAGGTCACAAACACACATCTCTGTGTAGCACCATTGACCACATCAGTCTTAAAGGAAAAACCTAACAACATGTTCTTCACTTTAGAGTCTAGCAAACTTTAGTACTAAACTTTTGAATCTTTGGTCAGTTTATATTTAATGTATCTCTGCTCCACATTTCAGGGCAAACGACCTTCACAAAATGGCTTACTTTTGAAAAAAGAAAAACACCCTAAAACTATAAAACATATAAACTATAAAATAAAATTTCAAAACTAAAAACCATCAGCAAAATTAAAAACCAGCACCAGTGCATGTTCTCCATTTAAATGGCAATATGAAATGAACTTGCTGTGACTTTTGAGAAGAATTTTCATACCAGTACTAGACATCTCCAGGAACGTCTTTGCCTGGCATGGTAAGGTACAATAGATCTTGCAGCAGGACATGAAAACTCATAGACTTAGGTCTTAGACCTCTTAGAAGAGGGTTAAAGTAGAAAGAGCCTTGGCCGTTGTTGTTGTTATTCAATAATGACAACACACACAAATGTTTAAATCAAATCCATTTCATTTTATTTAATTTGCACCTCACTTTTTCCATGTTAAAGTATAATACTGCAGTGCATTAGTGCAATGTATATAGGAAAGTTGTAGAGCAAGGTACCCTAGCCTTTCCCTCCCAAAAATATCTATATGGCCCTTTTCAAAAAAAAATGTAATCACTTTAGAATTCTGAAATCTCAGCATAAAACTGTGGGCCTTCGTTGATCTATTAGAAAGGTAAACTTTTAATGAAGAGCGAATGGGATCACCTTTGCTTCTTGGGGTAATAGAACAGAAAAAGCAAGCAAACACATTTTTCTTACTGCCACATGCCTCTCCTTAATAATAAGTTTTGTCTCTTCTGCAGAAAGAGATGCCATGCAAAGTCTCATTAAATTAGCTGACTGATGGAATAAATACACAGTCCATGGCTCTCCTGTCCATAGCAAACCAGGCAAGGGTCTTGCTATCAGACTTTTGCTTATTTACATATGCCTTGGACTCTTCTTACAGATATGTAAATTATTCTGGTTAAAACTAAATGCTAAAGTCTACACCATTAGTCTTCCACTTCATGATCACCGCATGGGGCTGTTAGAGGGATAATGTACCATACAATACACGGTTTACTTTTAATTAATAGGAAAAAAATGTGAAATGAATATTAAATGTAGCTTAATGCGAAAGAAATCTCAAAGCAGTATGGTTGAGTTTTATATATGTGTCAATATTCAGCTCTGCTTTGGTCTAGTAAAAAAAGAAGAAAAGAAATAAAGAAATTTAAAAATGCAGCGAGTCACTTAAGATATCACGACCTCTGGAATGAAAGAAGCCAGAGAAACAGCTTGCATAATACGATGGCCCACTCTTGCAACATGTCATCCACAAACATTAATGGCGTTATTCTTTTATTTTGCTTGACCATGTATGTTTCTATATTGTGGCAGTCTGATGGTCTGAGAGAAAAAAGAAGATCGGTTGCTGGTGCCCTCCCTATGGAATGTCCTCCCTTCGGATGTCAAGGAGATAAAGAACTCCATAACTTTTAGAAAACACCTGAAGGCAGCTCTTTATCGGGAAGTTTTAAATGTTTGATGTTTTACTATGTTTTATTTATGCTGTAAGCTACCCAGAGTGGTTGGGAAAACCCAGTCAGTATAACAACAACAACAACAACAACTATTATTATTATTTATTACCATTTTAGGTGCCTGGAGGTAATTAAAGGACTCTAGAGGGGGCATGGGAAACCCAGTGATTACTAACGAGAACTAACTAACTAACAAGGCACCCTCCCAGAATTGTATCTTGTGTGAATCATCTGACTACATTGTAATCAACTTGCGAAAACTAATTCTTTGGCATTTAATCAAATAAGAGTCTTGCTGGCTAGAGTTCAGTACACAGTGTTATATCATGGTATACATGGTGGTTATGTTTTATAAACAAATCATTACATATAATGCAAAGGGAAACAACAGAATTTGTTGGAGTGGGGGAGGCAAAACAAAAAGCGCATTTAAACATCATTTTTCTCTAGCAGCATCTTCTTTGCCTCATTGAATAAAGGAGGAACCTTGGTATAAGAATATGAGCAATGCTACAAAGGATTTAGAAAATGAACGCCAATGATACTTTTCAAGTCTTTTTTATTTTGCTAATTTATTGTTCTAAACAGTCTTGGGGGGGCTCCTTTTTGCAGCTACCAGACAGTATAGAAAAGTTGACAGATAAAGAGCGAAATCAACAAATGTGTAAGATTAAAGGGTGTGACGTAAAGCTTGAAATGAATAACTTTTCATTTTCTCTTACCAAGCCAACCTGGCGATTTTCATAAAAGATATTAGAATGCTGCCTTTTGGGGGGGGGGATCCCTTTTTTCGGTGAGCAGAGAACACAGTGCAGTGACCAACTTTGTTCTTAATTGGGATGTTATCCTTATAAGTGGCAGCATTAGCACCATTCAGAGCTCCCAAATTCAGCAAAATGCCTAGCAGTGACACAGCTCACTGAAGGCAGTGTAGCTGAGTGCCATAATACAGGGGAACGGATGAGACGGCTTGCCGGCAGAAATAGAGCAAAATGCTTTACTTTGGTAGAGGGGTATTAGGAAACCTGGTGCAGCAAGGGAAATCCCACTGCTTTTCTCCCTGCAGAAATACCTTCCAATCCCTGGATTAACAATCTTGTTTACTATTATACTAGGAGGCAAACCCATTGATCATGTCTGCCATCTATCATACCAGGGAGAGATGTTTGACTGCTGCCTTACATATAAGCCTCATCTCCGAAAGCTTAGTATTTATGTTCAAATGATCGGACTGCTGGTAGGAGTTCCGTGAAGTGGTTGTGCATCAATGGTTGTGCATCAATACTGTGAATGTCCGGATGTGCATTAATTTATGCACCTGCTCTTACATCCTAGTGTATGAAGCTACACTGAACTTCCCTTGACAATGAAGAGCGCCTTCTGTGCTGTCTACAAGTCCACAGTCAGGCTAGTTTGGTCTGTCGTGATTTTGCTGCTTGCCAGGAATTCAAAACCAACCAGCTAGGATTTTTGGGTGGAAACATTTTCTGTAAGTAATTACTGTTTCCTGGGATATTGGGGAAGGTTTCTTTATTGTGATGTGTTGTTGTTTAGTCGTTTAGTCGTGTCCGACTCTTCGTGACCCCATGGACCATAGCACGCCAGGCACTCCTGTCTTGCACTGCCTCCCGCAGTTTGGTCAAACTCATGTTCGTAGCTTCGAGAACACTGTCCAACCATCTCGTCCTCTGTTGTCCCCTTCTCCTAGTGCCCTCAATCTTTCCCAACATCAGGGTCTTTTCCAGAAGTCTTCTCTTCTCATGTGGTGGCCAAAGTATTGGAGCCTCAGCTTCAGGATCTGTCCTTCCAGTGAGCACTCAGGGCTGATTTCCTTCAGAATGGATAGGTTTGATCTTCTTGCAGTCCATGGGACTCTCAAGAGTCTCCTCCAGCACCATAATTCAAAAGCATCAATTCTTCGGCGATCAGCCTTCTTTATGGTCCAGCTCTCACTTCCATACATCACTACTGGGAAAACCATAGCTTTAACTATACAGACCTTTGTTGGCAAGGTGATGTCTCTGCTTTTTAAGATGCTGTCTAGGTTTGTCTTTGCTTTTCTCCCAAGAAGCAGGCGTCTTTTAATTTCGTGACTGCTATTGTGATGTAGGCAGTAGCTTATGATGTTCCAGTTATTAATAGAACACATGCTTTCTTGGTACTGGCTGTTTATATTATCCCAAATGCTATTTTTCTAGAAAAAGAGGCCCCAGAACTCACCATGAATATCTCAATGAACATCTTATGAACATTACAATGGCATAGGCGCCCATCTGAAAGGTGCTGGATCTGAGTTCCAATGAGTTCTGGCTGGGGGAAAAAAGCCCTGATTATACCTAGCATTAGACAGAACCACACATGGTTTTTTTTCTGGAAGCAGATGTGTCATAAATTATCATCCACATATCTATTCAGCTTTCACATACACCTTCCAGAATCTGAAACATGTGGGTTCACTCAATGGTTGCATCAGCTATTCCAGGAATGTGCCCAAGGACCAACCTAGATGTGACATTTCTCACATACTTCGCCCACATATAACTGTTTAAAAGTTTTTAACTGGTGATATATCTGCACATGAGTACAAACCAGACAGGGACTCTTGCATGCTTTTTACCATTTTACCCTGCCACAGTCCCAATGAGAACTGGACCCCCACCCCCTACCTGCTGTTCACAATGGGGGAAAACCCAAGTTCCTAGCCCTCAGTGTGAAATGGAGAGACGATTTGGTTATCGATCCTACATGTTACTTTGTTACTGCAGTAGTCACCTGTCACAGGCGCGTTGGTGGCTACTCTAGAGTAACGACTCCTCCAGGCGTTGTCTTTTCATGCTTTTATTTAGTGCTGATTATTTACAGTGCAGAGCAGTACTATGTACATGTTGTCCATTAAGAGTCAGAACCTTCGAATGGAGATTCACGCGTTTTCCTCCAGCAAAGTAGTCTCGGCATACTGAATCTCCGCCCCCGTCGCTTCCTCCTCAGTTCCGGGGTCGGTGGGACTGGTCTTCTTCCTTTGCTTCCCACTTCCCTTCCCACACTGGGCATGGGCTCCGCTACCTTGCCTGAGCCTCGGACACCACTTCCTGAATCTCCGCTGGAGATCTCTTCCTCCCCACTAGCGCTCCCATTGGGTGATGAGCTGCTGCTTAAGATGGGAGGGACCTGCCTGTACGTTCTGTCCCTCACATCACCCCACTGTAACTGAAGTGCCATTTTATACATCTCATTTATGCAGTTATGATTGCAGCCCTAATCTATATAAATGACATTTATGGAGCAATCCAAATCTGGGGGTGGCCATGAGGGAGAATTGAATGAGGATAGCAGGAAGGGGTGTGTGTGGGAGAGAAGTTGGGTCGTCTTTTTCTGCTCTGCATTTCTCTGAGTTTTCTTTTTTTGGAATCAATGCAGGGAGATAAACTAAGGCAGCCCAATGGTTGGTGCAGTTTGTGCCCACATTTTGTGTGTGTTTCAGAAGGGCAGAAGGTCTACGAATGCACAATCTCTCTCAGTGCGCTCCTGAAACCCACAGGATCCTCACCTTCTGCTCCTGTTTGATGTCGAAGTACCATTGCCTGCCTTTCTGCAGCCAGTGTGGTGTAGTGGTTAAGAGCGGTAGACTCGTAATCTGGAGAACCGGGGCTCACTTCCCCACTCCTCCACATGCAGCTGGGCTAGTCACACTTCTCTGAAGTCTCTCAGCCCCACTCACCTCACAGAGTGTTTGTTGTGGGGGAGGAGGGGAAAGGAGATTGTGAGCCGCTTTGAGACTCCTTCGGGTCGTGATAAAGCAGGATATCAAATCCAAACTCCTCCTCCTCCTCTTCTCATGGAGGAGACCTAGGAAGTTAGATCTCTCTGCCCTCAAAGAAGCAGGTAAATAAATCCCACAGATTCTGGAATGCCCTTCCAGGGGACTATAGGACTGAAACCTTAGTGTATGAATTTATTAAACTTTACAGGATTGTCGTAGGGATTACAATTAGTGCTTTGAATACTTGAAAACGCTAAACAAATGTTAAGTATTATTATTAAATAAGGAAGTGGCCTTATAGAATTAGAATCAGGATTTTGCAGCTTTCAAAATTGCAGGCTGACATTCTATACATGAAAACAGATTGGTTTCAGTTCTACAGCTAACATTAATTCAGTTAAGTATATTCAGAGTATGTGAATGGCAATGGCACCAGAGGAAATTCTTATTTCTAGCTCTGGCGATTCCATTGACTTGGAATTATCTTTATTTACACCATTGCACAATCTGATCTATGCTAGTCATATCTTCCGTGACTCCCTGGTTGACATCTAGTCTTCAGTAAAAACAATGATCATATTCCTACTGACCTGATGGAGTTTTCACTCCATCTGCCATAAGTATGTGGTTCACAATATGAGGCTTAGAACTCTATTGTTGTCTCTTTACTTGATGTAAGGGTTATTTGAAATAAAAAGGGAGGGTTATTCTCCAACCATACTGGTAACACACACACTCTTAAATCAACAGATATTACAGCTATTTGCAAATGTTTCTCATGATGTAATAAAAATTATTATTCAGGGTTCTGCTTTAGATGAACTGTGAACTAATAGGGTTTTTTATAATAATAATAATAATAATAATAATAATAATAATAATAATAATAAAACTTAGTTCACTTGACAGGGAATTGGTAGATTTTCTATGTAATTTGCTATTCTCCTAAAACTCAGAGCAAACCAACATGTCAGCCTTGGTTTTAAGATGTGTGTTGTGTTTGAAAATGGAATTTTTACCACTCCGAATAGCAAAATCTTAATTTCCATTAGGATTTTATGAACTGTCTGATTATACATCAGAATATTCTCACACCACTGAAAGACCTGCTGGTAGTGTACAAGGCAGGAAGATGGGGGAAAGTCAAAAGTACTGGGAATGGCATATTTTATTAAATGGTTTATCAGAAAATATAGCCACATTGCGGGCTTTTTGCTTCCCAAGGATTTATTTATTTTAAAAGACCACAAATCTCACTTAGTCTTCAGATGCTGCTTTTTATCCATTGAGAGTAAATGATAAATGCATTCATAATTTGTGTCTTTCTTGCACCCTTGCATTCTCTCTAACCTAGTACTGTAAGTTTAGACCTTGTGTGCGAGTATGTACAGTAGTACCTTGGGTTACAGACGCTTTGGGTTATGCGTTTTCAGGTTGCATACCGCGGGAAACCTGGACGTACCGGAAAGGGTAACTTCCAGGTTTTGCCGCTTGCTCATGCGCAGAAGCACCAAATCGCGTCACGCACATGTGCAGACGTGGCGCTGCGGGATACGAATGTGGGTTGTGGACCTGCCTCTGTCACGGATTACGTCCGCAACCCGAGGTTCCACTGTATCTGAGTAAGATGTATATGTGGGGTGGACAAGGTGTTATTTTAGCCACCCTTCTGAGTCTGATGGGATTCATTATTCCTTCAAGAAAGACTAATCACTGGGTGCTGCCAAAATTTCAGCTGAATCACCGCATGCAGGTAAATGCAGTTGGAATTGGCAATTGCAGTATGACTCTTGGGGATGGGAAGTCTTGAGGAGAGAGAACAGCATAGTGGTGGAACATATCCAAGTGTGTGGCCTTCTGTATAAAGTGGTTGGAGACCATGTGTCCTCCTTGCCCTTCCTGTTAAGCTGAAGACATTGTATAATTTAATAATTCTAAAAATTAGTCAGTAAACCAGAGTAATTAGGGTTGCCACCTTTGTTCTGCAAAAATACAGGGCAGGGCGGGACAGGGGAGTTGGGGGCAACCCCCCCCCCCAATCTGGTGCTGAAGCGACTTCACATTAACTCATTACAATCTATTTCAGCCTACCAGGATGGCCCATCTGGAATTTGTCGCACATATCCACATGGATTTGTAAATCTGTCTGTGCTTGGTTACCCAGAACTTAAATACATGGCCTTTCATACATCTTTTCAAACACATGCATTTGGAGAGGATTCCTAACCTGGCGCACACACACACACACACACACAGAGAGAGAGAGAGAGAGAGAGAGAGAGAGAGAGAGAGAGAGAGAGAGAGAGAGAGAACGAACCTGAAATACAGGACAAAATACAGGATGCAGCTTTTTACATTGAAATATGGGACAATCCTGTATTATACAGGACAGGACAGGACAGGACAGGACAGGACAATCCTAACAGTAATCTCATTCAGTTCCCCTGCAGTCTGAGCTCTGCAGGATAGTAAAACCTTCTACAGATGGGCATACCAACAGGCAGGTATATATCTGGGAGTTCCTTCAGATATCTAAGCCCTGAGTTGTGTAGGTTCTCCACTGTAGGGCATTATGTGCCAACAGAAGCATCTGAAATTGGTCTCAGTGGAAAATTGGCAACCTGTACATTGCAGGAATCCAGGCTTAAGGTACCACTGCCTGGGTCACAATGGTTAGGCTATCCCTGCCCAGAAATGGCATTATCCCTGCCCAGAAATGGCATTATCCCTGCCCAGAAATGGCATTAGCTGAAGCTGGTAAAAGGTGCTCTTAGCTGTTAAGGTCATTTGTGCCTCCACCGGTGGTTATGCACCCAAGATCACCCCCAGATTACATTCCTGCTCCTTCAGAGGAGGTCCAGAACAGGTACCCTGCCTAATTCCCAGAGCCAGGAATGGTGCAACCCACAAGACATGTGTCAAGATTGAGTTTTGACTTGTTGGCCCTCGTTCCAGTCCACCACTGTGTCTGAGCAGTAATCAAGGTCCAGTATAGCCACACCTGTACTTCTCACTTCAAGATTCTCCTGTTGTAGAGAGTGAGTCTCTTCAACAGAGAATGTACTGGAAATGCCTCATATTCCTTCCTTCTGATCACTTAGCAACAGTCATTAAGTGACTAAGTGTCCTTAGCAGCAGCACTACCTCTATATCTGCCCAATTAGCCTTAGAGCATTCCCTCCACATTTTGCTTTCTTTACTGATGTCCAATTGTGTTGCTGTTTTTAAAAATGAAAGCTGAGAGTCTGGACCTTCTGTTTCCAGTGGCTGGGGGTGGGGTGGGGTGGGGGTGAATATGAACTAGAAATTATTCAAAGTACTGCTCCCCATCTGAATGTAGTTCATCTTTAGTAAATTTGACAATTATGGG